>NW_006433879.1:520589-577828 GCF_000325575.1 Pteropus alecto | reverse complement strand
TTGTCCTGTTGATTATAGCTATTCTAACAGGTGTGAGATGGTATCTCATTGTGGTTGTGATTTGCATTTCCCTAATAGCTAGCGATGTTGAGCATCTTTTCATATATTTGTTGACCATTTGTATGTCCTCTAGGGAGAAGTGTCTGTCCAGGTCCACTGCCCATTTTTTGATTGGATCATTTGTTTTGTTGTTGTTATTGAGTTGTATGAGTTCTTTGTATATTTTGGATATTAGGCCCTTATCGGAGGTGTTGCTTGCAAATATATTTTCCCATTTGGATGGTTGTCTCTTTACCTTGTTGATGATTACTTTTGCTGAACAGAAGCTTTTTAGTTTGGTGTAGTCCCATTCATTTATTTTTGCTTTTACTTCACTTGCCTTTGAGGTCAAATTCCTAAAATCCTCTTTAAGTCCAAGGTCCTTGAGTTTAGTTCTTATGTTTCTTTCTATGCATTTTACTGTTTCAGATCTTATATTCAGGTCCTTAATCCATTTTGAGTTAATTTTGGTGTGTGGTGATAGACAACAGTCTAGTTTAATTCTTTTGAAGGTGACTTTCCAGTTGTGAATATGATTTCTTGAAGCTTGGTTTAATGCCCACTGGGCTGGGAAGATGCAGAGATGGGAGCTGCAGAGATGGGAGCTGCAGGGATGGGGCCAGCCGTGTCCTCCCAAGGACTTCTCTGCTGGAAAGTCCACAGGGGTGCAGAGGGAGGAGGGTGAGGGTTAAAGAGGCCTGTCCACAGAAGTCTGTTGCCCCCTGTCACTCCCCACCCTTGGTGGGCCCAAGCAGCCACCCTGAGGCCAGAGCCAGCTTTGGGCCCCACATGTCAATATAGGGTAGTACAACCAGGTCATGGATCTGCCTGCCTAGAAGCAAGAGGCCGCTTTTCTCCATTTTCTCTCTGTCTGTGGAGGGCCACATTGACTGTGCTGGGTATGGGGAAGTGAGAGGGGCCCCAGAGGGGGAATAAGGGCAAAAGGCAGCACCAGCCCTATAATCTGTATCTATGAAGGCAGCAGGTAACTTTGCGAAGTGCCCATCAGTATCCTACAGTTCTGATGCCACCCAAACCAGCAGATACTAAGCATGTCCTGAGCATGGTGGCCTCATGCTTTCTCACTGCCACTTATGAAACAGGTGCTGGAGGTGCGGTCTTACAGACTAGGGTCCTGGTTCCCAGCTTATAATGTGGCCAGGCCTCAAATCCAGCCTACTGGACTCCCAGCCCATGCTTGCTGCCAAACCCTGAGTATTTGTGGCATGTGGCACCAGCAGATAGGACCAGGGCTCTCTGGAGCTGAAGGGAGACACATTTCAGCTCAAATTTAGGATCAACTGAGAGCTGGGGTTTAGGGAGGGGAAGGACACCCCCCGCCCCTAGAAGGTAGCTTCCTGCTTGTACCTTTCTGTTTCCGGAGGAGGGTCATTGGGGTTGGGCCCTTCCTTCACTGTGGGTGGAAAAGCCAGAGGTGGATGGGCAGCAGAGCTCGGGGAAGTGGGTCCCTTTTGGCCAAGGATCCAAGCACCTGAGCTAGAGGGCGGACAGGTCTGGGCCACCCTGGGGGCAGATGCAAGGTCTGGTTTGCTGGGCCCTGGCTTCTGGAACCTCTTAGGCCCACTGGAATCTCTGGAAATGGTGGTGAGATAAGCTCTAAGACTCTAAAATAGGTGTTACTCAAGTGTGCAGATGACACCCAGAGGGCCTGACCACTGGCAGGTCACTGGGCAAGTGTCACCTGGCCCTAGGTGGGGATTGGAGTCCAGGGACCACAGTCACAACTCCAAAAAAATCATAGGTTCTGGAGTAGAGACGGGAGGGGGTATAGAGTGAGGGAAGGAGAGACAATGGGCTCATGACAACAACAGTATTAAAGAAGGGGAGAGGAAGGAGGACTAGAAAAGGGAAGTGGGCTACACTTGGTGTGGCACCCCTGTGCCTTTCCAGCTGGAGGCCTTGGTGCCTGCTGCCCTTAGTGACCCTTGGCTGCCCCACAGGTGGGGGTGCACCCCTGCCTCTCACCCTCCCCCAGTACCCTGAAATGCAGATGAGATCCTGAGAGGCCATAGTGAAGTGACCTGTCCACTGCTGGCCCATTATTTTTTGCTGCATTTTCTGGTCTGGGAACCCAGTTGGGGAACAGCAGGATTGGAGGATGGAAGATTAAGTGAGATGGTAGGGGTAACTAAAGAGGTGCAGCTGCCTTTGCCACCTGACCTCTCCTGTTTGGGGTGGGGGGTGCACGGTGAGGCCTCATTCTTGCCATGTGCAGCAAGAGAGAGGAGGCCCAAGACACTGGCTTGCACCTCATGGCACACAAAATACAGACACAATACACTGCCATTTGTCCCCTGTGTCTCCCTGAGCCTCTATCCAAACCAAGATGCCTCCTGGAACCCTCCTCACTCCCCTCCGTGATGGGTGGCAGAGCTAGTAGGTGAAGCAGCTCACCCAGTAAATACTTAGCTTTCTACTCCTCCCCTCCCCAAATGAGCAGACTCTTACTTATAATTTAGAGTCACAGGTTCCAGAGAGTCAAAGCCACTTTTAGCATCCTGATGGCCTTCGCCTGGCAGGAGAAGCCGTCTCCCACCCCTCCTGCCCTCAGGTAGTGTGACTAAAGAGGATCCAAAGGTTAAGCCAAAATCCTCACTGATGCAGAGGACCCCCTAAATTTTCCAAAAGGTTTTGCATTTGCTCTAGGAATCCTGAAAATGTGGTGGGGATGGGAGCCATACATTTAAACAAACGTTTCATTTACAAATTTGATTTGACTTGCAACTTCCTACTTAGAGTTCTCTGCTGTGTAAAGTGAGGACTTCCTCTACTAACTCCTCTCCCCAGATTGCCCTCCAAGGCCTTCCAGATCTTTAGAGAGCCTCCTGGATATGAGCTTCATCCAGGAAGTCTTGGCCTGGGGAGCCCATCTGGAGACCCCTGCAGGCCTGGGACTGGGTTGTGCTGGAGGAGGACAGGGAGGGCACCTCCCAATTCTCCTCTTACCAGGAGCTGAGGGATGTCAGGGAAGGGACCCCATGTGTCTGACTTCAGGGGCTAGGGTACATTATGGGGCAGTCTAGCACAAATCCATGTTTAGCAGGGCTGACACAGATAATTAGGATTGTTTGGGAGTTAGTGAGCTCATAAGAGGTACTCCAAGGGAGACTTTCCCTAGAGCAAATGGGATGGAAGGCTCACAGGTTTTGGGACCTGACAGCCTTGGCATCAGCCCCTCCCTCTGCTCACAGTACTCTTCCTTTTCCATAAGTCTCCTTCAAGTGTGCTCAGATCGCACCTCCTCTGAGAGGCCAGTTTTCCTACTTCTTCTTCCAGAGCACCGATACCCTTCTAACCCATAATATCACAGGGGCTTACCTGTGTGGTCAATATGCATGCCAGCCATAGCCTGCTCCTGTGGAGGCTGAGCAGTGTCTAGGCGGGTCCTTGTAACATTTGTGAATGAATGAATCAGTTAATGAATGGGCAAGGAGTTTGTGCTCTGTGGAGCACCCCACCTGCTGCTCTACACCAGTGCACATGACTTCAGAGAACCAGTCAGCCTTCAGAAGGGTGATGGGGTCCATTTGCTGATGAGGCAGGTCTGGCCTCAGCTGCCCAAGAGTCCTGGCAGACCTGGACTCACATGGCACTGGCCTGGTCTAACTAAGCAGCATGGTTTTCTCCCTAGTCTTCGCCTCTGAGTGCTGATGGGGCTCCTGCCCAGTTCTCCGCCAGGACTGGATTTTTCTAGAACTGGATGAAACCTGAGACAGCTCCACGAATGCACCCATTCTGAAATCTCTACCGAAGTCCCTCTTAGTTAAGTGGCCCGCCAGAGTGGGGACACAGGGCTGGCACCTTGCTCCCTCCAGGAGCACTTTCTCTCTCCCAGCCAACAGAAAGGGAGACTGACAAGAAGTGTAATTTGCAGTAGCTAATTATGATGCCCTGCAGCTTGCTGAGCTAAAAATAGTCTCCATTTTTGTTGAGTAGGTTAAAAAATAGAAGCCTGTGTGTGTGCTGTCTCAGAAAGAAGCCCCATGCAATCTTCCTTTTCCATAAGTCTCCTTCAAGTGTGCTCAGATCGCACCTCCTCTGAGAGGCCAGTTTTCCTACTTCTTCTTCCAGAGCACCGATACCCTTCTAACCCATAATATCACAGGGGCTTACCTGTGTGGTCAATATGCATGCCAGCCATAGCCTGCTCCTGTGGAGGCTGAGCAGTGTCTAGGCGGGTCCTTGTAACATTTGTGAATGAATGAATCAGTTAATGAATGGGCAAGGAGTTTGTGCTCTGTGGAGCACCCCACCTGCTGCTCTACACCAGTGCACATGACTTCAGAGAACCAGTCAGCCTTCAGAAGGGTGATGGGGTCCATTTGCTGATGAGGCAGGTCTGGCCTCAGCTGCCCAAGAGTCCTGGCAGACCTGGACTCACATGGCACTGGCCTGGTCTAACTAAGCAGCATGGTTTTCTCCCTAGTCTTCGCCTCTGAGTGCTGATGGGGCTCCTGCCCAGTTCTCCGCCAGGACTGGATTTTTCTAGAACTGGATGAAACCTGAGACAGCTCCACAAATGCACCCATTCTGAAATCTCTACCGAAGTCCCTCTTAGTTAAGTGGCCCGCCAGAGTGGGGACACAGGGCTGGCACCTTGCTCCCTCCAGGAGCACTTTCTCTCTCCCAGCCAACAGAAAGGGAGACTGACAAGAAGTGTAATTTGCAGTAGCTAATTATGATGCCCTGCAGCTTGCTGAGCTAAAAATAGTCTCCATTTTTGTTGAGTAGGTTAAAAAATAGAAGCCTGTGTGTGTGCTGTCTCAGAAAGAAGCACCCCATGCAAAGCCTAGCAGGAACGGGGCTGCTGGCTCTTCTCCTCCACGTGAAAGCAGATTCCTGGGGACTAATGCAGGATGGGCCCAGAGGACCATTTTTGTCTCAGTTATCCAGGAAGCTGGGATTTTTCTTGTCCATGGATGAGCTCTGGGAGCCCCTCCATCCCTGGAATCATATACAGAATGCCCTTGGAAAATGTGTTTCTTTGTGTGTGCCGGGTGAGGGCCTTTGCCTTCATCTGATGCTCAGAGAGGGTCATGCCTGGCCAGGGACAATGATGAGGAGAAATGACAGTCCTGAGAAAGAGCAGGGCTATGCAACAAACAGATCTGGGCAGACCTATCACCACTGCTGCCTGAGCAACCTTATGCCAGTCCTTATCTGAGAAATGGGCATCTCTGCGCTGTCCCCTGGGTTAGGGGGGTTGCATCAAGTGAGATGAGATGTGTAAAGCCTAGCACACACTGGGCTCCAGCTTCTGATGATAAACATATAAAGTATAACAAGATTAGTCAAAACCTTTACCCTGCTTTTACATTTTTCAGAAATTTCCAGAATTGCAGACTCCAGGATCTGGAAGGAGTCCTAAAATTGTGACTGTGCCCTGGGAACCTGCCCTAGACAACTCCTCCCCTTCACAGTTGAATGGAGATCTGATACCATTTCTGTTCAGCTGTGCAGGAGACTGTCCTGTTCCCAGGCTGTGGTCCCCATTGTTAGTTCGGACAGAGTTGGTTGTGTCTGAGGCCAGCCAGTTATCACTGGTGCCACCTTCCAGTGTTTCTCCTTTAGGCCTTCTGTACTGAGAAATGTGCTTCATGCAGACATGTCGGGGTGGGACAGGGAATGTTTATTGAGCCCTGTCTCTCCTCTCCCAGAACGTGCCCTGAGCTAGTATTGGGAGCAGTTCACTGGGCATCAGAGGCCTGGAGGCCCAAGGGGGCCTGACGGGGCAGGCAGCGGCCTCTCCCATGTGAGTCCTGAAGGACAAGGTGCTGGTCCCAACTGACTGTCCTGAGTCCCTTCCTCCTCTCCCCACCCCTACCATCCTGCCCACAGCAAGCTGGAGGACCACAGGTTCTGCTCTCGGGAAGGGACCTTGAGCACTGGGAGGTAGGAGATGAGGGCTCCTATGAGAGCAGACTCTGGGCATGGGACACCCCAGGAAGGGTGCAAGACTGCCCCGGACAGCTGTGAGCATGACAGCTCTGCACACAGATACCGAAGTAATTGGATGTTTCTCTAGAGTTGCCATCATTTGTATTCTTTACCCAAATACTGTTTGTGACAACTTCAGCTATGGAAGTCATTTGTGAGACCATAGGGTGATGTTAGGCCTTCCCCCGGGCCTTTTTGGACCTCTCAGTACAAGAAGCAGGAAAAGCACTCGGGAAAGGATATAACCCTTACACAGGCTGGACAAGTGTGAGTACACATGAAGAATTGTGAAGAGTAGCAACAGGGGCCTTTGGGTGCTCACAGCAGCCTCTGACTGCCATAGTGAGGCTGGTGGCCCTGGTAACAGAGAGATCTGGGCCTCTGTCATGGCTGCAGCTCCCTGGGACCAGAGGGCTCCTGGGATAATGGAGTAGGGTGCATGGTTTCTGAAGACCATCTCAGATGCAACCTGAGTTTGTAAGTAGAGGGACGGTGCCCAGGTCACAAAAGATGTACACGTGTATGTGTGTGCAGGGCTGCCCCTCCCAGAGTATGTGTCCGGCTTTGATACCCTCCTCTCTATTTTGTTGCCTGATGGGGGGCATGACCCCTCACAGCACTAGTTTACTGGGGCCACATCAGAAAGCACAGTAGCAGGGAGTGGCCCTCAAATCTCTAGTTAAATTCTCTTGACAAGGCTGCAAAAGGGAATTTCTTTCATAATCTTCTGCGAACAGTTCCTAAGACTCTCATTTGCCATCTCTCCCAGGATTTCTCAGGGCACTGGGGCTGCCTAAGTTCCCTTCTCTTACTCTCTCAAAAACCCCAGAAGTTTCTCATACCGTGGCTGCCCCCACTATGCTTCCCTCTTCTCCTCTGGGCCCCTCAGTCCAGTCAGCTTCCACGCTCTTGATGCTTTGGTGCAGTGTGTTTCTTAGAAGGTGTGCATGTGTGCACTGTGTGCACACTATGTGTGTGCTGTGTGCGTGCTGTGTGTGCACACCGTATGTGTATTCTCTGTATGTGCTGTGTATGTGTGTATGTGCTGTACATGTCAGCACACTGTGTATCCATTCACTGTGTGCTGTGTGTGTGCATGCTGTGTATGTGTGCACTGTGTATCCTGTGAAGCTACATGCCATGTGTATATGGTGTATGCATGTACTGTATGTGGACATGGTGTATGTGTGCTGTGTATATATCTGCACTATGTATACATGTGTGCATTGTGTGCTGTGTGTGCCTGTTCTGTGTATGTATATGTGCTGTGTATAAGCTCTCTGTGCACTGTGCATGTGTACATGCTGTGTATTTGTGCATTGTGTGCACTGTGTGTGCACACTGTGTGCTGTGTGTGAGCTGTGTATGTGTGCACACTGTGTGTGTGCTGTGTCTGTACTGTGCCTGTATGTGTACATGTTGTGTGTGTGTGTCACTGTGTGCATTAGTGTACATGCTGTGCTTGTGTATGTGCGCCGTGTATGTGTATTCATGTGTACAGGATGTGGGCAGCTGCAATTACTCAGAAGCTAAAGTTTTTGGCTGAGTCCTCACAAAGGGCCTCTGACCTGAGTTGCATTGACTCAGAACTCCAGACCGTATGCCCTGGAGAGGACCCAGGGATCAAGGACCATGAAATAGTCCCTCAGCTGGGCTGAGCAGAGCCTGGAGAATGGTGTTTACTTCTGTACCAACTCGTCACTGTGTGAGCACTTGTTTTGGGCTGGAAGCTGCATGCCATGTATTCTTCTCTCCTACACTCCCATACCCATGTGTGAAGTTCAGGGACCAGTGTCCCTGTCTGACAAATGTGGCCATCAGCATGTGTTGATTCTAGATGTGGGAAGGAGTACAGAAACAAGATAATGGCTGCTCTCCTCTCAGCCCAGCTTTTCTAGAGATCAGAGGCTGAGACAAAGTTCATGTGTGAGCACTTTGTTGAGGAGTGTGGTCCATGGAAGCAGAAGGGAAGAGGGAGAGTGTGTAGATGGAGAAGCCTGACAGGACTTGAGACTGTCTGTGGAGAGATTCTGTGAAGCTTTTGTTCATCAGGCGTGAGGAAGTAGAATTTACTTTCTGGCCCCTGTGTCCCATTGACCTACATTGGGTCCAGGTGTTATCTGGTCCCACACTACTTCTAGGTTGTGCACATGGACTGGATGGATCCACAGAGTACACACCAGAGCAGGAAGGGTGTGTGGCCTGCTGGTGGCCGTGAGGCCCTAGGTCAGGCCATAGGTTAGAAGTGGTGGCTGCAGTGCTAGGCTACTCAGGGGGCAGTGCTGGGCTACTCGGGTGGCACTGAGGCACAGATGTGGGTGGCACATGACAACATCTTGTTCAGCTCCCAGGACATGACCACATTAGCTTCTGTTTTCTCATCTAATCCTCACCACAGCCCTGCAAGAAAGGAAGGGCAAGAAACTATACACCCAGTCTCAGATTCAGAGCCTTCTCCATGGGGTTGAAACCATGTGTGTCTCCTGACTCTATCTGGATTCTCTCACTGAAGTTCCAGACACAGAGCTGATACACAAGAAAGGACTTGGCAGTGTGGATGGATGGCTACGAGTTGGAGTGCAGACAGCGTGAAAGGAATGGAGTTGAGGGAGCCCTGGGGTGTCCCAAGGTTGAGTCACTTGTGCTGGACAACGGAGGGAGGAGCAGGCATGAGCCCTGAAGCAGGGGCAGCTGCAGGGTCCCAATGCAGCCACTTCATTCTCTGGGGAGCTACTGGAGATATGCCAGGTGGAATACCTCAGCCCAGCCTGGCAGGCCAGGACAGCCTGTGATCAGGCAGAGTGGTAAGGGAGCCCTGGAAGTGAGTGGAAAGATGGAGAGGGCAACAATGCAGTTGCAAGAAGGTCCCATGCCTTGTTGCTTTGCCCACCTGGCCTACTGCACCTGTAGCCAGCTCAATGAACAGTACTGGTGGCAGCTCATTAAGGCAGGTGGCAAAGGGTCCCTCAGACACAGCCTGTGCCAGGGCAGCCTTCCCTCCTTGCCCCTAGACTACCGCAGGATCCCAGAGTGTGCTCTGCCCTGACAGGGGCAATGAGTGTGGCCTTTTCATCTAACACCCAGGTACCCCGTGAGACTTGACCAGGAGGATACAAGGAGGACCACTTTCCTTAATAGTGCTCCCAGAGAGCCAAGTAAACCTAGGTGTGAAACAGGAAAGCACTGTCACATAACCACTGCCTCGAAACTTGGAGCTTTCTTCCAAGCTGGCAGGAGGGCCCCTCCCTCCTGCATTTGGGCATCTGGGTACCTGGGCCTGCTCTTGCACCACCTGGCCCTGAGTGGGAGGTGGGAAGCTTGCAAGGCCTGCCTTCTAGTAGAGGGTTATTCACTTTCACCTTCCTGACTATGAGCCAGTTGTGTCTTTAATTAGAAGGTGCTTGCTTTCCTACTTGAACAGAGGGGGAGCTGCAGGCAGTCAGAGGAGGTAGACTGGATGCAAGTCTGACCCCCCCTTTCCCAAAGGGCTGGTACTTTGTCCAGGCCAGCCCCAGCTGACTTGGAGCAGAGGCATGGGTCACTTGGGCTCCATCTTGGGCCCTACAGAAGCAGGCGCAGAAAGCTGGCCCACCCTCTGTCTTCCCCATCCATCGGGCCTGGCCTCAGAAGACTTCCCGAGCTCTCCAACGATTGTGTGCATCCTCCAGATAGGTCTGGATGCAGCCAGGAGCCACTGAGGCAAGAGAGAGGCTCCCTATGCTTCCTACTTCTAATTTCACTTGGTAAACCTTGAAAAATGCCAATGCCCAGGCTTTACGCCATGCCAGTTAAATCGGAATCATGGGGGTGGAAGCTGGTCAAAGTGTTTTTTTTAACTCCCCAGGTGATTCTGGTGAGAATCACAGCTGAGAATCACTGATCAAGTGAAGCCAGGTCTGCCCACCTGCAGGCTAAACCTCTCAAAGGGACAAACATGTCCCTGGAAAATGGGCTTGATCCACCCAGCATACCTAGGCTGGAAATCAAGGTACTGCATTTAAACAATGGATCAGGTGATAGCACTGCTGGTTGGGGCCCCACTTGGAGCCCCAAAGCTTTAGAAGAGGATTTAAAACTCCAGAGAATAGTGAATTCTGACTCAGAAGGTGCAAGTCTCTGGTGATGCTGTGGCTCTGGGGCTGCACTTGCTTTGGATATCCGACAGGGTCTGGCTCTCTGGGGCCTCTGGGGGCTTATGTGTCTAGAGAAATCCAGTGCTTCTGTGTCCTGGGCACTCCTCATGGTCTGAGGGGGATGCTGAGCAAGCACGTCTGTGGGAGTTGGCTTCCGAGGGTGGTGACACCATGTCTAGTGTGCAGCATTTTCCAAAGTGAGCCTCTGAGCCTCATTTAATCCTCTCAGCAAGGCTCTGAAGTAGTGCTCTCTGTACCCATGGTACAGTTGAGAAAATTAGGGTTCCTAGTGGTTGAGGATTCTGATGAAGCCACAAGTGGCAGAGCCAGGCTCTAACTCAGGCCTCCCTGGCCACCTTTGCTGTGGTCTTGGCACAGCTGCAATCTAGCTGTGTGACCTGGGGCACTTAGCCTCTCTGTGCCTTGTCTTTATCTGCAACATTTGGAAAATAATGGCATCTCTTGTGGGGTTAATATGAGGATTAATGAGATGATTCAGCTCTTGCATTAGTGTCACTGATGGTGTGTATGAAGTACCCATGACAGCCAGAAGGAGGGCCTGGCAGAGGCATCTTTAATGCTTCACAGCCTCATTCTTCTCTTACAGGAAACTATGCCCCAGACATCTGTCCTCTTCTCCAGCATACTCAGGCCCAGCTGTAGTGGACAGGTGCAGCCCAGCATGGGGGAGCGAGGAGGTGGGGCCAGCAGCTCCAGGGACCTCATCTTCCAGGATGGATGCCTCATCTCTGGATCCTTGGAGGCCTTGATAGAACACCTAGTCCCCACAGTGGACTATTACCCTGATGTGAGTGCTTGGGTCTGGAGAAAGGTGTGGGCTCCAGAGAAGGCTGCTTCTGGGATGGTGGGAGGGGGAGCAGATAGAGATGAATGGAGTAGCAGGGAAGGGGCAGGGTGGGCCAGGGGGGAGTCATTTCCCTGTGCCCTCCAGGTGGGTGGAAGATGGCCCTGGTGGCACAAGAAAGAGATACATGAGGGGCTGGGACAAGGGTCTGAGTTCTGGGCAGGGTCCTGGGGGAGGAATAAAAGTCTAAAGGGCCAGACCAGCACCACAGAGTCCTGGTGAGGGCCCGCCCTGCACAGGTCCTGTTCCTAAGCCAGAAAGTTTGCTTTGTGCATGAACCACTGCCACGCCTGCCAGCATGTGGAGCCTAGGACAAATCATGCCCACACGAGCACAGCTAGCCTTCATCTACAATCCAGATGCCCCCTCTTCACCTCAAGAAGACACGAGCACATTTTTGGAACAGAGAGAAAGAGTTCTCTTGTCATATGTGGCTTCCCTTCTGCAGTAGTGGCTCTAGGTCCTTTCGAGAGCAGAGCTTCACAGGCCCTCACAGTGCCCACTCCATCCCCAGTACAGAGCTGGGCTCCCTGGCCTCCATGAGTGAGACACCACTGAGGGACAGTGGGGGAGGAATTGCTCTTCTCTGCCCTCCAGCTTTTATGTGATGATGCTGGAGGGTCAACTAAGCTTCTGGGACTTCCTGGCCCACCCAACATATCAGGACTCCTCCCTCCTTCCTGGGCTCTGTCTACTCTTCCTCTTCCCACCCCATAAACCCTCTCAGGACCTGTCTGGGGCTTCTCCCTGCCATCGTTCAGCTCAGATCATGAGGAGCCCTCCATGCCTTCAGCACAAAGCCCAGTGATGAGAGTCGATGGATGTGGGACAGGGGCCCTGGCGAGGCAGGTGGGGACAAAGCCCTCAGCCGGTTAGTGATTGTACAGGGGCTAGCAATAGTCCCTGATGCTGGTACAGGGTCCAAGAAGGCCTAGCCCTGCCCCATAGATAAGCTGGTGAGGATCTGGAGATGAAAGATGCTTGGAGCTTGGCCCAGGGAGCATCATGGTCTGAGCACCAGGCTCATACAGGCCCGGAGATTCCTGCCAAACATACAAGGTTGGGTTAGTGCCCATTGCAGGGTAGGACAGAGAGTGGGGAGAAGCCCAGCAAAGCAAGACTGCTGGAAGCTGAGCTCATCTAGGAGGCCTCTGTGAGCCACTGCGACGTGGGGTTGATCTGTGCCTTGCAAGTTGGGCAGGATTCAGGTGACAGTGAGAGAGAAGAAGGGCATTCATGGTGTAGTAAACCATGCAAAAACCATGACTACTGCATGGTGATTTTGGGCTTGGGAGGCAGTAGGGTGACGTGTAGCAGCAGGCTGTGAGTATACCTGGGGGCCACGCCAGGCCTGACTCATGCTTTGCCCTCTGTTCCTTTTCTTCTTTTTTTCTTTTCTTCAGAAGACATACATCTTCACATTTCTCTTGAGCTCTCGGGTCTTCATCCCACCTCATGACCTGCTGGCCCGTGTGGGGCAGATCTGCCTGGAGCAGAGGCAGCAGCTGGAGGCCGGGTCTGAGAAGGTACATGCATGCTGACCAGATGGTGCCTGTCTCCATGCCTCTGGCTACCCATCCCGTTTCTGCTCAGAATAAGCAGATAGGACAGTGTCTGGCTGAGCCTGGCCTGGGGCCCTTCCTGATGGCGGTAGGTCTGCTGGTCTCTGCCCTCCTGGCACATCTGGGGTATGGCTCCCCTCCCATGATGCTGAAAGTAACTGCTGTTGGTGGGCACTCACACCCCCTCCCAAGGAAGGGCCCCAGTGGACAGCTCCACCAGCTTTCCTGGTCAGTGCCAAGAACCCCAAAATAGAGGCCTGGCTGTAGCTGGTGGAAAAGAAGCCAATGGGGCATGAGTCACTGCCTCCTCTAAGTGGGTCAGGTGGCAGCACTCTCAGGCTGGCACCTGCTCATTAGAGCTTTCAGTAACTCAGACAGGGCTGTTTGCCACTGTTGTCTCTTCTGTTTGAGCCAGGCTTTGGGCAGTTAAGATGGTCAAGAAACCACAGCTCTACCCTGAGGCCCTGGGGCAGGGACTTGGGGTGAGGTTTTAGAAGCCAAGGGTCTGGTAGAGAAGAAAGGGTGGTGGGCATGCTGTCAAAGAGCTGGCAGGGCCTAGTTCGGGCTGTAGCAGAGCATGGCCTGTCCCCATTTACTGATGACCTTCCCCTCCACTTTCCTTCTGTGAGGCTGGGCCCTGAAGGTTTGCAGCAAAGGCCTGTGAATGCCATGTCTGCTCAGAGTCTCCTCTCCAGAGGGGCTTTCCCAGGGTGCCACAGGGCAGGGATGCAACAGGCACTGACTACAATCTGGAAAGACTCTGGAGGGGCAAGTGGAAATAAATCAGAGTGGGGTGAGTGGGGGGGCTGAAGGTCAGCATGGGGACAGTAGCAGCCTGGAGTGAGCCTGCTAGCCTGTGTCCATGGTGACATGCACAGCTGGGCCACTGAGGAAGGAACACACGGCTCTGGTTCATGCTGCATGTGGGTGTTGTAGGCATCTGAGGGAAGGTCAGCAAAGCCTTCTGGGTTGCCCATGCACTGGATTCTGGCCAGAAGCAGTGGCTGCGGGAATGCAGGGCCATCTGAGAGAGGCTTTGCCAGATATGGGAAGCCATCACTAAAGGACCGGCTAGGGGCATGGGACAACTCAAGTCAGGTCGGTTGGAGGCAAAAGAGGGGCGCAGGAAGATGCAGGACTGAGGGATGGTTCCTCCAGGAGCTTGGCCTTGAAAGCAGTCATGGCCACCCAGTGGGTGAGATGGTCCAGGGTGGGCAAGCATGGACAGCTGAGCAGTGGGGGCACAGGAGGCGCAGGTGGCAGGGGGTGAGGGGGCAAGGTTCGTGTGGGCATTTGGGGGGATGCTCTGGCATTTCCTCCTCTCTCCTCCTGGACTGTGCATGTGTGTAAGCCTGGGACTACAGCAAGAGTGCCAGGACCACCTTTAATGACACAAAGTGGGGAGGAAGGCATCTCCACGGGTCTGTGCCCCTTCCCAGCACTTGCCAACCTGCTTTAATAGAAAGAGGACAGGCAAGAGCCTCTCGTTTATTACTAATGAATTTTCTTGGTTTTCACTTGTTTTATTTTATCAATAACTTCTAATTACAGCAAATGAAACTAGTTTTCTATGCCATGGTAGTGTTGGGGCAAGGTTTTTGAAAATGAATTTATTTAAGTGAAAAAGAGCTGACTTAAGGGTGTCAATCCTTAAGTTGGCACCAATTTCATACCAACAAGAACTCCCAATTTGGGGTGCAGTGAAAAAGGAACTTTATTTAGTGCAAATGCTCAATTATGAAATGGCATGGCTGTGAGAACAGCTCGGTAGTGTTACAGCTCATTTATGAAACAGCACAGCTGTGAGGCAGCCCTGGGACAAAGCAGCCCCGGGGTGAGGTTCTTCTCTGACTACACAACTCTGCTCCATGCCACCTGCTCTTGTGAGAAGTCTTAGGTCTTTCAACCACAGCAGGAGAAACCCAGTCTTTAGTTTTCGGTGAAAAGAGAAAGTGCACTCTCCAAGCACAAGGGGAACTGACTTATATATGGACAGAAGTTCTGCTCCTGGTTCCGGATCGGTTTGTCCTCATGCAAAACCTCGAAGTTTGAGTGGTCCAAAAAGCACTGTCCTGATTGGTCGGAATGGAGCTGTTCTGGCTGGTGGGTGAAGATGCTAATGAGGAAATAGTGACACAGCTCTGATTGGAGGGGAAAGTGCCAATCCTATTGGTTGAAGTACAATGCAGACACTCCTTTCCAAGGATTGGCTCTGCTGGCAGGAACACAGGACAGGCAGGTAGTTCAATGCAGACTTCTCCCTGACGTGTGGCTTTTGCAAGGGGCCTCTGTTTAGAAAAGGCTGCAAGTCTGTCTTTTTAAAATTTGAACCCAGTTAGCCACCAGGAGTCCTTCTTGGTAAGTATCTTCTTTCTCAGGGTCTACAGGGGGAATATGAAAGAGAGCAGGTATGACAAAACTGAAGGTGGACTGTTTAGGGGTTGTCCCCGCCCATCAGCCCTGCTCCAGCACAGGGTCAGGGCATAGGTGCTGGAGGGTTGGTATACCATTTGTCATCTCGCATTTCCTCCTCTCTCCTCCTGGACTGTGCAGGAGGAGAGAGGAGGAAATGCCAGATGACAAATGGCATTACTCACTCTGGTGGGTCAGGCTTCACTCTGTGCCCTGCCACCCTAGGCCAAGCTAAAATCCTTCTCTGCTAAGATTGTGCAGCTGCTAAAGGAGTGGACAGAGGCCTTCCCCTACGACTTCCAGGATGAGAAGGCCATGGCTGAACTGAAGGCTATCACCTACCGGCTCACACAGTGTGAGGAGGTAGGGTCCTCCCTCAACTCTTGATATGTGTGTGACGGGGGGGTCTACTCACACAGGGGGTGGGGTCCTTAGCGACAGCTCTGTATGTGGTCCTCTTCTCTATCACTCCTCCATGAAGACTGCTGGGTGGCTCCATTTGGCTATCTCCCCTACCTTGGCAAGTAATAGGCCAGACTGGCCCTTGGCACCATCTTCATGCAGGAAACCTTGAGCAGTAGGGCTAGATCTCACCCTGAGAATGTGGAATGATCCCAGGCCCCACCCTCTTCTGGACCTTGGATAGGTGGAGTGGGGGCATCTAGTGAGAGAGGTAAGAAGCTGTTTGGTTCCCGGTCTGTTCTTGGCCTTCAATGGAATTGGGAACCTGGAGAGCCAAGAGGGAGCCTGGGCTGGCTGTGCCTCAGTAATGGAAGTGCTCCATGTGCTCAGCAGCTCCTATCTGGCCAGAGGGCTTAGAAAGCCCAGGGAGAGCTTTGGGAGGGGCCAGGGCTGCCCGCACCCAGGGAATGAAGGCTCCTGGCCCCAGAGGAATCCCTTTGGGATGCCTTCATCCCTATTATGGGCTTCTCTTACTGTAGGATGGCCCTAAGAAGTAGCTTAGCTGGCCGCCTCTGCCTCCAGTAAAGTCACACTTTTCAGATCCAGAAGCCTAGCTCTGGCCCTGCTCTGGTTCTCAGATTCCTTCTTCATAGGACAGCCCACTAAGCCACCCTCTTTAGCAGGCCTCAGAGGAGCCCACACTATACTCCATTGTGTTAGGTCCAAGTGCTAATGGCAGGTTTGGGTAGGGCATATGCCCTCAAAGTCAGGCATGGCCCTGGAGATGAGATGGGTGTCTCCATGGAGGTGGTAGTCTTGCCACTAGCCTGCACTGGTAACTTCATCCCTCCCTCACCCCTACAGGAGAATGGCACAGTGAAGAAGGCCATCACCCAAATGATGCAGAGCCTGCTGCTATCCCTGGCTGCCCGGAGCCAGCTTCAGGAGCTTCGGGAGAAGCTCCGCTCGCCAGCTCTGGACAAAGGGCCTGTCCTCAAGGCCAAGCCACCAGCCACTCAGAAGGATATCCTGGGCATGTGCTGTGACCCCCTGGTGCTGGCCCAGCAGCTGACTCATATCGAGCTGGTCAGTGCTACAGTTTGCCTGCCCAGGGTACGGCTGGGGTTACATTACTCATGCTCACCTAGGGCCACTGGACCCCTGACCTCTTTCTCAACATAGTGCTGCAGGGCCTCCCTGGCTGAGCAGACTAGGGTATTAGGTGAAGTCTACTTGCTAGCCCTGACCACTGTCTCTGGCTGGTGTGTGTCTACTTGAGCAGCAGGTTTCTCTGTGCCTGGTGCCTGGTTCCCTAGGTTCACCGCAGCCCTGTGTTCATGGAAGGGGCTGGGACCATGAGAACCAAAGTAGCCCCAGGAAGGAAGTGAGGGGCTTCAATGGTGAGAGTCAGGAAGGAAGTGAGGGGCTTGGACGGAAGTGAGGGGCTTCAATGGTGAGAGTCAGTTAGCCAACTCTGTCACCTCGTCCTGCCTGTGCCCTGGGCTGAGAAGGTCCCCTGCACACCCTGAGGCTTCCACCTCACCTCCTTTCAGCCCTGTCCTCTCCTCTCTAAGTGTGTGTGTGTGGTGGGTGTGTTGGGCGGGGGTGGGTGTGTTGGGCAGGGCCTGCCCACTGGCTAGGTGCTCTAATCAAGGAGGGGCCATGGTGCCCACGTGCAGACAGGTCCTGACTGCTTCTGTGAACATGCCCTCTACCCCAAGTGTGGGGCTTGTCCAAGGATAACAGGCTTAGCACTCCTCTTCTGCTGTTTCCTTATCCCACCCCAGGAGAGGGTTTGCAGCATTCACTCCGAGGACCTGATGCAGATCATCAGTCACGTGGACTCTCGAGACAATCACAGGGTGAGGGGCTGTGGCCTGAGGGTAGGCTTGGCACTTACACCCCATACAGGGTAGGTGGGGTCCTGACCCAGCGCACCTGAGCACCTCTGGAGAGTCTGGCCTCCTGATGCCTCCTGGTGCCTGTTCCAGGGTGTCAGCGGATAGCCATGTAAGATGATGCATACTTGGAGGGGGCCCAGCATTCTCAGGGCCATGGACAACCAAACTGGCCTCCAGATCTAGCCCTGGGCATCTTGGAGACCCAGGCTAGCCAAGGGGATCTGTCCAGTTGCCTCTATCCCAACATAACTTTCAGTTTCCTCCCCTGGCTACTCAGTTCTGGGGACAGGGCTGGGCAGCACCCGCTGGCAGGGTCCTTGGGCTTCTTGTGACTTGTTGTGTCCCCCCCAGTGCCGAGGGGACCTGACCAAAACCTACAGCCTGGAGGCCTACGACAATTGGTTCAACTGTCTCAGCATGCTAGTGGCCACCGAGGTGTGCCGGGTAAGCACTGCACAGTGGACATGGGCAGGGTGATGCCATCTCCTAGCCAATCCCATGGTGCTGCCTGAGGCATCCTCAGATGCTTCTGCTCCCTCAGATGTTGAAACTTTGAAAGTAGGGATAGGAAGCCTCCATTGCCAGGGCCTTGGAGGTGCCTTCTTGCCCCCATGTCCAACAGTGATGCCTTAAATTACAACCAAGACTCATTCATGTAGTGCACCTTGTGGCCAGCATGGTCTGTGAGCTCATTTGGGGTCCCTCAGCCCTCTCTACCTGCCCTCTTCCTCTGCCTAGAATCAGAGATACCACAGTTGCATTTCCTCCCTCTGCAGCCTGCCAGCATCCCCCTTCCCTGAGTCTGGCAGCTCTGTGGGTCCTGGGCTAATACCAACCTGGTGTCCTTCAGGGACTGGTAGTAGAGGGGATGACCCCTTGTGGGGCTCACACTGAGGCCACTGGCCCCCCTTCAGGTCGTGAAGAAAAAGCATCGGACCCGCATGCTGGAGTTCTTCATCGATGTGGCCCGGGAGTGCTTCAACATCGGAAACTTCAACTCCATGATGGCTATCATCTGTGAGTGTCTGGGCCTGGGGCTCCCCACCCAGCTTCTGCATGCCTCCCCCTGCCACCCGACCTTACCTGCTGACCTTTGCAGCTGGCATGAACCTCAGTCCTGTGGCGCGGCTGAAGAAAACATGGTCCAAAGTCAAGACAGCCAAGTTCGATGTCTTGGAGGTAGGCACCCAGCCTCATCCTGTGTTGAGAGGGTGGGCCTCCCATCGCACTCTGTTCCTCGCTCAGGACTTTTCTACAGTGCTGGAGCGTATTGAGCAGGCCTGACCTGACCACCCTGGTAAGGCAGGTGGCCTGAGCTGTCCTCAGCCGTCACTTTAGTCAGATCTAGCATCGCCCAAAGCAAGCTCTGGGGAGTAGTTAGTAAAGAGTTTGACAAAAGTGGGCCTATGAGCCCTGCATTGGGTGATGCTGACTAAGCAGAGACAAGCCTGTCCCTGGCCCAACTTTTCATGGTCCTGGATCATCTGGGTGACCCAGAGCCTGACAGGTAAGTTCACTCACAGCCTTTTCTGGATGCATTTGATCACAGAATCCATTTTTTGAAAACATGTATGTCTTGTGTAGTTGATCAGATTTGGAAGATGTCGGTCTAAGCAGAGGGGCTAAGGAAGGATTTGAAAGGAAGTTTTGAAAGGGAAGAGGTGTGTGGGGGCTGCAAGACCTCTATGGCTTTCCCAGTGGTGCTGAGACTCAAACCTGGAAGGCTTTGGCCCTGTGCTCAGCTAGGTACCTCTGAGCTTCCCTCCCTGGTGCTCACATCTGGAAAGGAGGCCTTTTCTGGTGATAGTCTGAGGCACCCAGAAGGGAACTGCCTTCCCTATCATCTGTTTACTCACTCTGCTCCATGAAGGGTGTAGGGGTAGCACTGCCTACGTGTCCCCATCCTCCTTCCTGTCTACCTACAGCACCACATGGACCCATCAAGCAACTTCTGCAACTATCGCACAGCCCTGCAGGGGGCCACACAGAGGTCCCAGATGGCCAACAGCAACCGAGAGAAGATTGTCATCCCTGTATTCAACCTTTTTATTAAGGACATCTACTTCCTCCATAAAATCCACACCAACCACCTGCCCAATGGGCATATTAACTTCAAGGTGAGCTTAGCCCCACTGCGGTGCAAGGGGAGGGGGCCAGGATGTCCTAGCACAGGGCCAGGCAGCCCTTGCAGCTTTGCCCAAGGGCAGGTAGAATCTATCCGTGTCAAGAGAGTGGCAAGGTGTGGCTCTGTAGCAAAAAGGTCTTTAAAACTGAAAGTTCCAAAGTGGGTCATTTGACCTCCAGGTATGAGTTTATCCCTGTCCTTTTGGGTGGCTGGTCTGGTTAGAGGGTTTGGAGCCACAGGGAACCTGCATTTGAAGCAGGACTGGGCCCTGCACTGAGAGAAAGGGTTCTTGACTGAGTACAGGAAAGAATTCAAGCCCACACCAGAGTTAGAGTTAAAAAGAAAGTTTATTAGAGAAGGGGTAATGCTCCATAGACAGAGTGGTCTCCTCTCAGAGACAAAGAGTAAGAGAGGCTGAGAGAGACTCAGAGGGCCAGAGATGATAGAGAGAGGGAGCTGGAGACAATGAGAGGGACAGAGAAAAAGACAGGAACTGAAAAAAGACAGCGAGAGGGACCCTGAGTGTTCTGGGAATTCAGTTTATATATATATCATTCTGAGTTTCTATGAATTACTTTGTTTACCCATTTTCCTTTAATGGTATGGATATACAGTGTGAAAGGATAAGAGTATATGTAGCATGAAAAGGTAAGAATATGTAGCATGAAAGGTCTGCTGGCAATTCTCAGCCTTTGGTTTTAGCCGTAGGGAATGAATGGTTGTGTTTATTTTGTGTAGGGTGTGACTTAAAGACTTGTTTTCCTGTTTTCTCTTCCTGATGTGGGGAAATGGTTTGTTAGCAATCCCAGGAGAAATCTTCCTTTGTTCTGTAGGTTTCCTCATGGTCTGGCCTTAGGGTTGATCAGAACATTGCAGTCTCTTAAATATAGCTTGTTTTAACATTTACTTCTCTTGCCTCCTTCCTATATTATATTTACCCAGGATCCTGGTCCCAGCACTGACCTCACCAGGGAGACAAAGAAGGGGATACCACTGAGGGTTTGGTAATCAATAAGGCTTTAGACAAAGGGAACTCAGGCAGGGAGGAAGAGGCAGCAAAATTCCAGGTGGAAGTGAAGTCTTGTCTGGCTAAGGGCAGGAGGTTAGAACAAAGGTGATTGGAGAGGTGTATGGGGAGCTAGGTTGTCCAGTGCTCACCTCATACAGGTAAGGGGTGGGAGACAGTTATAGATACCCACAGAAGCCCCCCACATGAGATCATGGCGCATTCTGGTTGGTGGTACTGTGCTGGTTTTGGCTAGGATGCCTGCTGGAGCCTGGGGTCACAGATGGGGCCCTATGGGGTCCCTGCACAGGGGAGGCACAGACCTTACTGCCAGCCTGATGCCTGGGCAGAGGGCAGGACAGTGTGTCCTCTGGGATACAGGCTGGCTCTGACATTGCATAAAGTGCTTCCATGGCTATGAAGTCAGCTGTGCAGGGCCACTGTCCCATCTTGATAGGACCAGGGAAGTGAGCAGCAGACTGAGACCAGAATCTATATCCCCTGCCCCTGACCAGACTTCTAGCTTAAGATGACAAGTGAACATCGAATTTGTCTTCTGCCCTTTCAGAAATTTTGGGAGATTTCCAGATTGATCCATGAGTTCATGACATGGACACAGGTAGAGTGTCCCTTTGAGAAGGACAAGAAGATTCAGAGTTACCTGCTCACGGCACCCATCTACAGCGAGGAAGGTGAGGCTGCGTCTGCACAGCAGCAGCCCCCTCCCTCTTGTCCAGGGCCCATGTGCCCTCTTGGGGTCACCCTGGGGGATGGGCCTGATTGTTAACCCTGTGCTACACAGGGGAGGCAGGGGTGAGTACATGAGGGTGGGTTGTGGGCAGATGACAGATAAAGGAGGATAAAAACAAGAAGAGACCAGGCTTCATTGGTCACTTGAGAGAGCCAAAACAGGGTCGGGCCAGTGCTGCAGAACGAGGCACCTTCTCAGAATCCCCGAGCAAGTGGTTGGGAGCCCTAGGCCTGATGTGGTCTGGAACCTCACATCGCAGAGACCTATGGATAAGCCCAGGCTGGAGGTCACGGTCTCCTTGGTCCAAGAGTTCCTTCTTGGCCTAGCTGCACCCCTATTGTGAAGTTTTAAAAGGGATAATTGGCATGATAGGCAGGCTAACTACAAGTAGACGTGGATTCTGATGGGCTTCCCTGTCTCTCAGCACTCTTCATTGCCTCCTTTGAAAGTGAAGGTCCAGAGAACCATATGGAAAAGGATAGCTGGAAGACTCTCAGGTAGGAGAACTAAAGGGACAGTCCTGCAGGCCTCCAAGACCAGCCCCATGCAAGGAAGGGAGAGGGCTGGGGGGAGGGCATAACAAATCTGCCCTTTCGAAAGGCAGCCGGGGGAGAAGGGCAACCCTGGTGCAGCTGCCAGTTAGAGGGAGGCTGAGGACTTGGGGTTTGAATGTCCCCACTGCCCTTTGCTTGCTCAGGGGAAGGGCCTGCTGGTGTCTGACCATTTCCTTGTGCCCTGTCCATCTTTAGGACCACTCTCCTTAACAGAGCCTGAAGATGTGGATGCCGCCTGCAGACACGGGATGAAGCACACACGTGAATCGTGTTTTAATCTTGATATGGGTTGAGATGTGGTGGCCTCACTGGTTGAGGTCTATTTTGTATATAACTTTTATGGGATAAAATGGTAATTATTTCATGTATCAACCTTTGGCACAAAGTTTTTTGTTTATTTTAAATAACAGGGCAGGGCCCTCGTTTGGGGAGGGATAGGGAAATAGTATCATGGGAGATGACATCCATGATAACATCTCATTCTAATGAAATGTAGATTTTTATTTTCTGCTTTTGATTATATCCACATTGTAGGAAAAAATATATATATAGATATAAAAATCAACTAAAACCAATGTGAGCCCTGCCTGCTTGGATGCCCTTCTAGCCCTCTGTCTCTGATGTCGGGGCTAGTGCCTTAGAGGGTACTTGGGAGCTCTTTCTCATTCTGCTCTAGCCTGCACCCAGCAGTGCCATGGGAGGCACTGGGAAAACTGGGCCCTAAACTACAGGAGCCTGCCCTCAAAACATGGGCCACTAAGGTTCCAGGTTCCAACAAGGCCTGAGAGGCCAGGTGGTCTTATTTGCGTACTTTTGGAAGTGAACCTTTAAATATGAGCTTTCCAAAGTTTACATTTTCCTTTTACTTTATCAGGGATTTATGGGGTTGGGAGGGGCAGAGGGACACCTGACAGCATATTTTCTGTTGGAATATGTCTGGCAAGGCTTTCTTCAACTACATTTTAGGAAAAGAGGATATCTAAAATAATGTAAGGTGGGAGGAGTTGTGGAATTGTCGGTTTTCCAGGCTGTAACTGAAAGACACACTTACCTGTAATGAATAACATACAAAGTAGACTTGAGAATGGAGACATTTAAGCTGTTTTTGAAACCCAGCTACAAAGTGAAAAGAAGCAACTCATAAGCCAGTATTCCAGTGGACAGCCACCTCCTCCCCTCTGGGTGGCGGCTTCTCTAAGGGAATCTGAAACAGAAAATTAGCCAGGCCAGTAACTGCTGGAGCCCATGCACATATAACTGCTCGACGTTTGGAGGTATTTTCCACTCCCAAACTCGAGCACACTCATTTTCTGACTTCCTGGCTGTGACCGCCCTGTTCTCTTGAAAGGGGAAGGTGGGCCATCCACACTGACTCCATCTCCCTTACGGGGGGCTTTGCACAAGCAGATTGGGAACTACTTACCCTTGTCTCACTTCACACGCCTGTCTTCTGCAGAAGTCTGCAGTTGGAGGGCCTGGTGAGGATGGGCCAGTTAGTTCCTAATTCCCACAGCTCCAGAAGAGCCTGGAGATGTGAAGGCGAGGCTTTAGGAAGGAGGTGGCTCTGTGAGCCTCTGCTGATGTTATCTTCAGCCCTGGGTAGAACAAGAATATTTACACTGTATTGTCACAGTGTTTTTGCACTTTTCAGACATTCTAGATAGTACATATTGTCTATTGATAGTACATATTACTTTGTTTATGTATTTGAGATAAAGAAAGGCTTAAAACTTGAGAGTATATATTTGGAATACAATATTAGAACATTTTCTGTATGTGCATTAAGGAGCTTTCCCATCACGTACACTTCACTGGGTCCTCAATTTTAGTACCCACCTGATAGTGTCTGCGTTTGACACTTTATTTTCCCAATTGGATACATTTCCTGTGATGTTTTGGTATTTTGAGATGAACTGTGAATATAAAGCTGTACTGTAACGCAGGAATGTCAGTGTTGGTGTGACTGGATGTATTTGCATCAATAAAAGAACACATTGCTCCCTTCGCGTGCCTGCTTTCTGTGCATAGCCAGCGAGGCCGGATGGCTCTGCTACTAGCGGAGGACAAGATTTCCAGGGCCCACTGTGGCCTTTCAAAGGAGCTCTCACCTACACAACACATTCTGACAAAAGGCATTTTCAAATAAATATAAAACAAGGCAGAGTTGTACAGGCAGCGTATTTCAAAGTAAGATCCAAAAAGATGTCAGTGCTTATATTACATGGTCATGTATGTTTGGGAAACCTAACTTAAACATGATGGTAAAGGTTCCTTTACTGTAGGACTCATCAGAACTTTCAATGTCCATAGGGACTGTGGGTCTCTCCCAGAGTGGGGGAAGCTGGAGGGCACCTACTGGCATTTTTCTGCAGGGCACTTGCCAAGCACAGTTCTAGATAGGACTTTTTCTGTTGTAATGAGTCCCATTCAAGAGCACTAAAGAAAAGGGATTCGTGGAGGGGCACACAAGGGTTTGTGGAACTGAAAGGAATGAGACACTAGAATCGTAGGCAAACTCCCACTTGCTTCTCTCCAGCCTGTCCCAGGGCTTCCCTATTAACAGTGCCCGGGCCCGGGCCCCATGAGGTTCACTGGTCACAGCTTGCCAAACCTTACTCTGCTTCTTCAGAGCTCATTCAGCCCATTTTTAATGTGTTTAGTGTCTGTCATACCCATTGGACCCATTAGCACTGCCCAAGAGAAAACTTTCTGCAGTGATGGAATGTTCTGTATCTGCACTGTCCAGTATAGTAGCTGCTAGTTACATATAGATATTGAGCAATGAAATGAAGCCAGTCTGACTGAGGGTGTTAAGTTTAAATAGCTAATGGTCACTGTGTTGGATAGATGGCTGCACCCTTCCCCCAGTGCCTCATGGAGTGGACAACATGAAGTAGGTGTTCAGGTGCTTGTGGAGCAAATGAGGACACCTGTGAGGATGTGAGTTTTGGATAAATTACGCCACTTTTTAGGTCTTTAAATTCAATGGCATTCTTAATTTCCTGATTAAGTAAATTTTGGAAGTTTCTACCTACTTCATCTGAGAAGGGACAGCACAGTTTTGGTCTGTATTGGACATGGAGCTTGAGCTGGGAGTGGACAGTGAGCTCGCCTGGCTAGCTGGCACTCTCCCCTTCACCCATGGGGTAGTCCCTCCAGGGCACTGCTTCTCAAGGTATGGGTCCCAGACCAGCAGCAGCAGCACTGGGAACTTGTTCAGAATTTATGCTCAGGGCCCACCTGAGTACACCTGCTGAATGGGAAACATGGAGTCCAGGCAAGTTTGAGAAGCTCTTCCGGCAGGTAAGATCCTGTAGGAGTTGGCTTGTGCTTACCCTCATAGCCCACCTCTTCCAGGTACATTTTACCTCTCAGGCTAGTAAACTCAAACACACCATACTCTTGCACCTCCTCTGATACATGTGCCATCTCATTCACAAACACACACATTCTTGGAGAGCCTCCTCACATCTTCCTGGTGTGTGGCCAGTGACCAGCATGGTGTGCAGTTCCTACCACCACGTGAGTGAATGTTACCTTTCACTTCACACACACATTTCAGGAACAAATCTCCATTACAGATCAGAAGATAAGCTAAGGATCTCTAATAAGGCCATAGAAACTTCTGTGATAAAACTAAGACTATTTGTGAAATATACACCTACTACACCTATACGTAAAATGTATGTTATATTCTTCAGGGAGGCAAGACAGGATAAGCATAAGAGGATTTAAGTTCTAGTTTCCAATTCCTAGCTGGGTACCCTTGGACAACCTTACACATATTTTTACTGTCCAGATAATTATTTTTAATGAATAATCGAAGTTCTCTTTAAAATTCAGCACATAGTAAACAGTAAAATAATTAGCTAAGAGGAACTGAATCCATTCTAATAAACTGCATTTTTTTTTAAGTAGCTAAACTAAGAATACTTAGACATAGGCCAACTCAGTCACCCATTCAATCTACTTTCATTCCAGAAAGCATATGAATACATTGAAGACCTTTCATGAGCAGAATACCCAAGGTAGAGTGTTCTTACTAGGTCACTGATGAAAAACTGTCAGGTGGCTGATGAAATAACTGGGTGAGCCTAGGACCCCCTTTTCATCCTGATAGTTTAACATTCCTTGCTTATATATTGCAGATTGATACTTAATGGTCTTTACTGAATGAAAATTTTAGTATCAAAACTAATACGCTAATTACAGCACATTCTGGTCTGTTTTTATGTAACTAGACAAAGTTTGTAATTAAAGTTCAGCGATGGGTCTTTACTGCACAGAGCTAACCAAATGGATATATTTAGTGTTAGCTATTTTTATTCTTTTTCTTTATGGTTTAGAATTGTCTAATGTAGAATTGAGACTTTAAAAAAAAGATTTTTATTAAAATATAACTAACATACAATATTGTATTAGTTTCAGGTGTACACCATAGTTATTCAACATATATCTAAAGAAGTGATCATCCTAAGTCTAGGAACCATCTGACACTGTACAACACTATCAAAATATTATTGACTATATTCCCTATGCTATATATCACATCTCCATGACGCAGTTTTATACCTGAAAGTCTGAACGTCTTACTCTCCTTCACCCATTTCTCCTCCTTTTTGATATTTCAATTACAGTTGACATTCAATACTATTTTATATTAGTTTCAGGTGTAAAGCATAGTGGTTAGATATTTATATAATTAATGAAGTGATCCCCCTGACTAATCTAGTAGCCACCTGACACTATCCACAGTTATTACCATATTATATATTATCGACTATATTTCCTATGCTTTTCATTACATTCCCATGACTATTTCATAACTACCAATTTGTACTTCTTTTTATAGTTCTTTTTTTTAGTTTTTTTTTCTGACTTTATTGAAATAGACAATTAGTTGCTTGTATTCACATTGTACAATTCAATGAGTTTTTTTTTCAATTATAGTTGGTATACAATAATATATTAGTTTCAGTTGTACAGTATAGTTATTAAAGATCTATATAACTCAAAAGTGATTACCCCAATCTAGTACCCCACTTACCCCTACATATTTATTACATTAACTATTTTCCTTATGCTACATTTTATATCTCCATGTCTATTTTGTAACTATCTATTTGTACTTAATACCTTTGCCTTTTTACAGTGTCCCCACCAACCCCCTCTCATCTAGTAGCTCTAAAAATATTCTCTATAAGTTTGTTTCCATTTTTGTTGTTGTAGTTGTTTATTTTATTCTTTAGATTCTACATGTACGTGAAAACATGTGGTATTTGTCTTTCTCTATCTGACTTACTTCAATGCAATACCCTCTAAATCCATCAAAGCACTATCTTTCCCATCCCTTTCCTTTTAGTCTTTGTGTGTCTTTTAATCTGAAGAGAGTCTCTTAAAAGCAACATATGTAGGGGGCTTGTTTTCTTATCCATTCAGCCACCCTATCTTTTGGTTGGAGCACTTAATTCTTTTCCATTTGAAGTATTTGTTGATAGGAATGTAGTTATTACCATTCTTTATTCATGTTTTTGATACATGTTTTTTCTTGTTAAAGTTAGTTTATTTTTATCTGGGAAGCTCTTTACCTATCCTTCCACTCTAAATGATAGCTTTGCTGGATAAAAAATTCATGGTTGTAAATCCTGAGTTTTCATCACTTTGAATATTTTGTGCCAAGCCCTTCTGACCTGAATAGTTTCTTCTGAGAAATGAGCTGCCAGTATTATGGGTGCACCTTTGTAGGTAATTAACTGCTTTTCTCTTGTTGCTTTTAAGACTCTCTTTGTATTTAACCTTTGGCATTTTAATTATGTCTTGGTGTGGGCCTCTTTGGTTCATCTTTTTTGGGACTCTTTGAGCTTCCTGGGGTTGTATGTCTATTTCCTTCGCCAGGTTAGGGAATTTTTCCATCATTATTTCTTCAAATAGCTCTTCAACTTTTTGTTCCCTTTCGGTACCTCTATGATCCGGATGTTTTTACATTTAATTTTGTCCCATAGACTCCTTAATTATTACTATAGTCTTGGCTTCTATTTTCTTGCCATTCTGATTGGGTGTCCTTGGCTTCCCCATCCTCTTTGATCCTCTTTCTTTATCCACTCTGTTGATTCCCTCTATTCTCTTCATTTCAGATAATGTGTTCTGCATTTCTGACTGGTTCCCTTTTATAATTTCCATTTCCATTTTTATGTTTTTTTTTTTTTTTTAATCTCTTTGTTAAAGTTCTCACCGGGTTCATCTACACTTCCCCTAAGTTCACTGAACATCTTTATAACCAGTGTTTCAAACTCTGGGTCTATTAGATTGCTTGACTCTATTGTCCCTGGATCTCTGTTCTGTTCTCTCAGATGGCTTCTGTTTCTTTGTCTTCCCATTTTGGCTGCCTTTCTGTGTCTGTTTCTATGTACTAAGCAAAGTTCCTAAGTCTCCCAGTATTATTAGTGTGGCTTTGTGTAGTAGGTGTCCAGTGGTCCTGAGAGGGCTTCAACTGCAAACCAGGTTTAGTCCTAGCCTGGGGCCACCTATTAAGAGTCAGCAAAGAATACACAGATGCTGTGCTTACAGTTCCCTTAAGAGGCCATGCCAGAAACGAAGGCCAGTTGCCACAAGTGTGGGTCTTAAGATTGGCTCAGTAAGGAGCACCGAACTCACAAGGATACACCTGAATGTGTCTTGGGTGGGGCCACAAGTTGGGGGAGGCAGAGTTTCACGGAATCCTCTGGGCAGAGCGATCTCTGTTACCCAGCTGGATGACATCTCAGCTATGGCAGTGCTGCATACACACACTGGGAGGGGGGAGGGCACAACAAAGAAACAATGTATACCACCAGAACTTCTGCCCAGGAGAAGAGCCTCGCCTCCAGCCTTTGCTCCATAAACTCAGTGTCCCCCTATAAGTTCCTGGTGCCCCACAAGCAGCCCACTCGGTGCTGGTGCTAAGAGTCAGCAGGTTTGTCACCATGAAAATCTGGTCGTGGACACGTCTTCTTTAAGAGGCGTCTGTAGCTGCCATAGCCTCTGTCCCACCAGCCACTTGGGCAAGGCAAGCCTCACATCTTCACCTCCTCCTCCCTTCTACCATTGCAGGTTGATTAATTATTTCTCTCCTTAGTTGTAATGCTTCTGTTCATCTAGTTCCTAGGCGACTTTGCTTGCTGTTTTCTCCATATTTCTGTCCCAACTTTGATGTAGTCGCAAGAGGGATGAACAAAGCCTCTATCTTCTATACCACTTTTTGCTGTCTCAATTTGTTCTTCTTAATCCCTTATGTTTTTCATCCTACCCTCTAAGGCCTTCCCATCTGGTAACCAACAGTTTGTTTTCTGCATCTATGAATCTGTTTCTGTTTCGTTTATTGTGTTATTTAGATTCAACACATAAGAGGGATCATACGGTATTTGTCTGTCTGACATTTTTTTTTTAACTTAGAATAATACCCTCCTGGTCCATCCAATGTTAAAATTTCATTCCTTTTTATGGGTGAGTAATATTCTATTGTATATATGTACCATAACTTCTTCATCCAATCATCTACTGCTGGAACTTAGGTTGCTTCCATAATTTTGATACAGTAAATGATGCTGCAATGAAAATAGGGATGCATATATTTTTCCTAATTAACGTTTTGAATTTCTACAGGTAAATACCCAGAAGTGTAATTGCTGGGTCATATGGTAGTTCTATTTTTAATTTTTTTTCACAGCAGCTGCATCAATTTGCAATCCCACCAATAGTGAATGAGAGTTCCCTTTTCTGCATATTCACACCAACACTTGTTTGTTGATTTACTGATGATGGCCATACTGACAGGTGTGAGGTGATCTCATTGTGGTTTTAATTTGCATTTCCCTAGTGATTAGTGATGTCGAGCATCTTTTCATATATCTATTGGACATCTGTATATTCTCTTTGGAGAAATGTCTATTCAGATCCTCTGACCATTTTTTAATTGAAGTTTTTTGGGAGTGTACAGTTGCATGAATTCTTTTTTAAAAACTATTTATTCATTTATTCATTGATTGATTGATTGGTTAACAAAAGCCAATAACTTTCAGCTATACACTTAAACAGTAAGGCATATATATATATTTACACTGTGTATTCACCTCCCATAGTTAGATTTATTTCTATCACCACATATTTGACCCAGTTTACCCCAACTACCTCCCCCCACTCACTTACTCCTTGTTAACCACTAGTGTACACTAGATACACTAGTGTAACCATGTCCATGAGTCTCTGTTTGTCCTGTTCATTTGTTACTTTTAGGTTTATAGCCCACATTTGTGATATCATGTGATTTTCAAGGTTTCTGTCTGGCTAATTTTACTTAGTATGATTATTTCAAGGTCCATCCATGTTGTTGCAAATGGCAGTATTTCATCTCTTCTTATGGCTGAGTAATATTCCATTGTATATATGTACCACAGCTTCTTTAGCCAGTCTTCTATAGTAGGTCACTTCAGTTGCTTCCATGTCCTGGCCACTGAGAATAATGCTGCTATGAACGTCGGTGTGCAAATATCTTTTCAGATATGAGTTTTCAAGTATTTGGGGTAAATACACAATAGAGGGATTGCTGGATCATATGGTAGATCAATTCTTAGTTTTTTGAGGAAACTCCATACTGTTTTCCATAGTAGCTGTACTAATTTGCAGTCCCTACAGCAGTGTCTGAGAATTCCTTTTTCTCTGCATCCTCTCCAACATTTGTTATTACTTGTCCTGTTGATTATAGCTATTCTAACAGGTGTGAGATGGTATCTCATTGTGGTTGTGATTTGCATTTCCCTAATAGCTAGCGATGTTGAGCATCTTTTCATATATTTGTTGACCATTTGTATGTCCTCTAGGGAGAAGTGTCTGTCCAGGTCCACTGCCCAGTTTTTGATTGGATCATTTGTTTTGTTGTTGTTATTGAGTTGTATGAGTTCTTTGTATATTTTGGATATTAGGCCCTTATTGGAGGTGTTGCTTGCAAATATATTTTCCCATTTGGATGGTTGTCTCTTTACCTTGTTGATGATTACTTTTGCTGAGCAGAAGCTTTTTAGTTTGATGTGGTCCTATTTGTTTATTTTTGGTTTTACTTCCCTTGCCTTTGAGGTCAAATTCATAAAATCCTCTTTAAGTCCAAGGTCCTTGAGTTTAGTTTCTATGTTTTCTTCTATGCATTTTATTGTTTCAGGTCTTATATTCAGGTCCTTAATCCATTTTGAGTTAATTTTTGTTGTGGTGATAGACAAGTCTAATTTCATTCTTTTGTGGGTGGCTTTCCAGTTTTCCCAGCACCATTTATTGAAGAGACTTTCCTTTCTCCTCTGTATATTACTGGCTTCTTTTGTCGAAAATTATCTGCCCATAAACATGGGTTTATTTCTGGGGTCTAGATTCTGTTCCATTGTTCCATGTGTCTGTTTTGCTGCCAATACCATGCCGTTTTGATTACTCTTGCTCTGTAGTATATTTGAAGTTGGGAAGAATGATGCCTCCATCCTCATTCTATTTTCTCAGGATGGCTTTCACAGTTCGATGTCTTTTGTGCTTCCATACAAATCTGATGAGTTTTGGTTCTATTTCTTCAAAAAATGCTGATGGGATTTTGATGGAAATTGCATTAAATCTCTATAATTCTTTAGGTAATAAAGTCACTTTAATTATGTTGATTCTTCCAACCCAAGAACTCGGAATACATTTCCATTTCTTTGTATCCTCTTCAATTTCTTTTAACAGGGTCTTATAGTTTTCATTATATAGGTCCTTCACATGATTCGTTAGATTTATTCCTAGGTATTTTATTCTTTTTGTTGCAAAAGAAATTATTTTTTCCACTTCTTTTTCTGACACTTTATTATTAAGAGTATAGGAATGATATTGATTTTTGAACATTGATTTCGTATCCAGAAACTTTACTGTATTTGCTTATTGTTTTTAGTAGTGTTCTTGTGGAGTATTTAGAATTTTCTACATAGAGAATCATGTCATCCACGCATAATGACAGTTTGACTTCTTTGTTTCCTATTTGGATGGCTTTTATCTCTTTCTCTTGCCTGATTGCACTCACTAGGACCTCCATTGTTATACTGAATAACAGTAGCAATAGTGGACAGCCTTGCCTTGTTCCTGATCTTAGAGGGAAGGTTTTTAGTTTTTCACCATTAAGTAAAATGTTGGCTGGGGCTTTGTCATATATGGCCTTTATTATGTTAAGGTACTTTCCTCTACACAGATTTTGTTAAGTGTTTTGATCATAATAGGTGCTGTGTCTTGTCGAAGGCTTTTTCTGCATCTATTGATACGATCAAATGATTCTTATTTTTTAATTTGTTTATGTGGTGTATTACATTAATTGATTTGCTTATGTTGAACCATTCCTGTGCCTCTGGGATGAAGCCCACTTGATCGTGATGTATAATCTTTTTAATATGTTGCTGTATTGGGTTCATTAGTATCTTATTTAGGATTTTTGCATCTGTGTTCATGAGAGATATTGGTTTGTAGTTTTCTTTTTTTGTGTTATCTTTACCAGGTTTTGGTATCAGGGTGATATTGGCCTCATAAATAAAGTAGGGAAGTATTGCCTCCTCTTCAATATTTTTTTGGAAGATTTTGAGAATAGGTATTAAATTTTCTTTGAATGTTTGGTAGAATTCACTGGTGAAGACATCTGGTCCTGGACTTTTACTTTTTGGTAGGTTTTTGATGATTGCTTCAATTTCCATACTGCTGATTGGTCTATTTCTATTTTCCAGTTCTTTGTGATTCAGTCTAGGAAGGTTGTATTTTTCTAAGTACTGGTCCATTTCTTCTAGGTTATTAAATTTGGTGTTACATGCTTTTTAATAGCATTCTTGTATGATCCTTTGTATTTCTGCAGTGTCTGTTGTACTTTCTCTTCTTTCTTCCCTGATTTTGTTTATTTGTGTCCTTTCTCTTTTTTCTTTAGTGAGCCTAGGCAGGGGTTTAATTTTATTAACCTTCTCAAAGAACCAGCTCTTTGTTGCATTTATTTTTTTTTTCAATTTCATTTATTTCTGCTCTAATTTTGATTATTTCCTTCCTTCTGCTGACGTTAGGCTTCATTTTTTCTTCCTTTTCTATTTTTTTAAGATAAAGCGTTAGGCTGTTCATTTGGGCTCGTTCTTGTTTTTGGAGGTAGGCTTGTAATTATATGAACTTTCCTCTTATGACTGGTTTTCCTGTGTTTCAAAAGTTTTGTTATGTTGTACTATCATTATCCTTCATTTCTATGTATCTCTTGATCTCTCTTTTTATTTCTTCTTTAACCCAGTCATTTTTCAGTAGTATGTTGTTTAATGTCCATGTATTTGTGGTTCTTCCTGCTTTTTTTTTACAGTTGGTTTCAAGTTTCAAAGCATTATGATAAGAGAATATGGTTGGTATGGTTTCAACCCTCTTACATTTGTTCAGGCTATCTCTGAGTCCCAGTATGTGGTCAATCTTTGAGAATGTTTCATGCGCACTAGAGAAGAATGTATAAGCAGCTGTTTTGGAATCAAAGGCTCTGTAAATGTCAATTGTGCCCAGTTGGTCTAATGTGTCATTTAAGGATGTTATTTCCTTATTGATTTTCTGTTTGGATGATCTATCCATATCTGACAGTGGGGTATTTAGGTCCGCTACTATGATAGTGTTTTGGTCTGTTTCTCCCTTTTCTGTTAGTAATTGCTTTATATATTTTGGGGTTCTCTGATTGTGAGCATAGATATTAATAAGTGTTTTGTCTTCTTGGTGCATGATTCCCTTTATCACTACGAAGTGTCCCTCAGTATCTTTAACTTTGTTATTTTGATGTCTATTTCCTCTGATATTAGTATCTCTACTCCCACTTTTCTCTGAATGCCATTTGCTTGAAATATCATTTTCCTCCCTTTCACTTTGAGTCTGTATTTGTCTTTGGAACGGAGATGTGTCTCCTGGAGGGTGCATATGGTTGTTTTTTGTTTTGTTTGAACCATTCTGCAATTCTGTGCCTTTTTATTGGTGAGTTCAGTCCATTTACATTTACGGTGATTATTGAAATATGGAGTTTTCTTATAGCCATTTTATCTTTTGTTTTCTGGTAGGTCAGTGTTTCCATTGCTCCCTTTTCCTTACGTTTCTGTTTTCTCTATTTTGGTTGGCTTTTGTGGATTTTCCCTCTGGTCTTTCTTGTTTGATGTTATATACTTCAGTTCTGAATCTTTGGCGTGTGGCTACCATTATGAATATGTAAAGGACAGTTATATACATACAGTCATCCCTTTTCTTCTGCATGTGCCTTAACTCCATTCCTGTTTGTGAATTTGGATCTTTGAGTCCTCCCCTTTATAGTCATTGTTGTCTCATTTTGTTCCTATGTATGCTGAACGTTCATTACTATCTTGCTATAGCAAATATCTTCTTGTTATTTAAGCTTATAATGCCCTGTTCTTAGTAAGGGTTGCACTCCTCTGTTTCTGTCTGCCTGCTAGTCACCTTACTCCTAATTATGTATGTTTTTTTTGTCATTTTGTTTTAGGTGAGCTGACCCCTTTCAATATTTCCTGTAATTCAGGCCTCGTAGTGGAAAATTCTCTCAAGTTTTGAATGTCTGGAATGGTCTTTATTTCTTCTTCATATCTAAAGGAGAGCTTAGCTGGATACATTATTCTCAACTGATAATTCCTTTCGTATAATAATTTGAATATTTGATTCTACTCCTTTTCTGGCTTGTAAGGGTTGTACTGAAAAGTCTGACAATAATCTAATTGGTTTTCCTTTATAGGTTACCGTCTTCTTTTCCCTGGCTGCCCTGAGAATTCTGTCTTTATTGTTGATTTTTGATAATTTTAAAAGAATGTGTCTTGGTGAAGGCCTTTTTGTGTTGAGATAATTGGGTGTTGTGTTGACTTCTTGAATTCCAAGCTCCAGCTCACTCCTTAGATTTGGGAAATTCTCATCCAGTATTTGTCTGAAAATACTTTCTAGTTTCTGCTTCTTTCCTCACCATCAATAATGCCCATTATTCCTCTCATGATGATATCAGCTAGTTCTTGAATTTCTCTTTCATTATTTTTCATTCTTCGGTTTCTCTCTTCTTCTTTCTGATTTATTTCTAGATTTCTGTCTTCGACATCACTGATCCTTTCCTCCATTTGGTCAACTCTATTTGGATCTCATTGAGTTTTTTTCAGAAGTACCATCCTGAATTCTCTGTCATTTAAGTCATCATTTATTTCTATGTCTTTCATCTGATTTTCTGGAGATTTTTCTTTCTTTCGAGATGCCTTGTCACCTTGGTTGTTCATGGTGTTAATAAACTATTTCTCTGCCTGGGCATTAATGGAAGTGTATTCTGCTCTTTTTTTCAGAAAGATTTATTATATAAAGGTCTCTCCTGCCTGTTACAAAGAAGATGTTTTTCTTTTGGTTTCCAGTAGGTGGCTTCTAAGCCTCTTGGATCCTTGCTTTATATAAAGCCTCCATAATGCCTTTTTTTCTTATAGATGTTTAATCATGCTCGCTACCCTCAGTCTCAGTCCCTGCCAATGTTAGCGACGGTTTCGGCAGCTTTTACTCAGATTCCTCTGGGGCAATGCAGTATTTGGTCTCGCAGGGTATGGGGAAAGGGCCCTCTAGGTTGGGGGATGGGGGCCGCTACTCAGCCTTGGTTTTGGAACTGTGACTGGTAAAAATCAACTCTTGTTTCTCTGCTGTCCCAGTTTCTCTGATGTCCCCACTTCTCTGCTTTCTGCCCTGATGCCTGGGCATTGCCACTGGTCCCATGGAGCTCACAGCTCTCCAAGGAAGTGCTGTTCAGAGAACTTGCCGCACCTTCTCCTCCTTCCCCTCCTCCCACAGGGAGCTCTGGCTCCGAGAGGCAGCATCGTTTCTCCCAGTCCACCACCCACAGCCCGGGATTCTGACCTGTGGTAGCCCTTATGTGCAGATCCCATGCTCAGATGTGCTGGTATGGAGTTTGGGTGTTTTTCATTGAGTTTTAGATGTTCGGCTTATTATTATTTCAAGGGGAGAGATCTGGGGACATCTCTCACTCCCTCATATGTGATGTCACTCTCACATAAGTTCTTTTTAAATTTTGGATATTAGACCTTTATTGGATGTGTGATTGGTGAATATCTTCTCCCATTCACTATGTTGTCTTTCTGTTTTGTTCATGTTTTGCTGTGCAAAGCTTTTTAGTTTGACATAGTCCTATTTGTTGTTGATTCCATTGCCTGATATGACATATCAGAAAAAAATATTACTAAGAGCAATGACAGAGAGTTTAATGCCTATGTTTCTTCCAGTAGTTTTGATTTCAGGTCTTACATTTAAGTCTTTAGTCCATTTCAAGTTTATTTTTGTATATGGTTTAAGAAGATTGTCCAGCGTCATTTTTTTTTTTTGCATGTATCTGTTCCATTTTCCCAATACCATTTATCAAATAGATTGTCTTTACCCCATTATATATTCTTGCCTCCTTCATCATAGATTAATTGACCATATAGGTGTGGGTTTATTTCTGGGCTCCAGTACCATGGTGTTTTGATTATCACAGCCTTGTAATATACTTTGACAACAGGTAATGTGATACTTTCAACTTCGTTCTTTCACAAGATTGCTGTTGCTATGCAGGGTCTTTTGTGGTTCTATATAAATGTTAGGACTATTTGTTCTAGTTCTGTGAAAAAGTGTCATTGGTATTTTAATAGAGTTTGTATTGAATCTATAGATTGCTTTGGGGAGTATGAACATTTAACATTAATTCTTCCTATCCATAAGCACGGTATGCTTCCACTGATTTGTATCTTCTTCAGGTTCTTTCTTTAATGACATAATTTCTCAAGTACATGTCTTCCACCTCCTTGGTTAAAGTTATTCCTAAGTATTTTTTGATGCAATTGTATTGTTATATTTCCCTCTCAGGACTGCTTTTGCTGTGCCCACAGATTTTGGGTCATTGTGTTTTTGTTTTCATTTTTCCCAAGGTATCTTCCAATTTATTCCTTGCAATCACTGTTAACCCATTCATTGTTTAGTAGCATGATGTTTAGTCTCCATGTGTTTGTGTGTTTCCATTTTCTTCCTGTAACTGATTTCTGATTTCAGATCATTGTGAACAGAGAAGGTGCTTGGTATGATTTCATTCTTCTTAAATTTATTGAGACTTTTTTTTTTGGCCTGACATGTGGTCTGTTTTGGAAAACATTCCATGTATACTTGAAGAGAATGTATATCCTATTGCTTTGGGGTGAAATGCTCTAAAAATATTAATGAAATTCAGTTGATCTAATGTGTCATTTAAAGCTGCCATGTCCTTGCTGGTTTTCTGTCTGGAAGATCTAGCCCTTGATGTCAATGGGGTGTTAAAGTCCTCACGATGACTATATTACTGTTGATCTCTCCCTTTATGTCAGTCAATATGTGCTTTATGTATTTAGGTGCTTCTATGTTGGGTGCATAAATGCTTACAAGGATTATATCATCTTGTTGCATTGATTCCTTTATCATTCATTATGTAATGTCTCTTTTTGTCTATTATAGCTTTTGTTTTAATGTCTATTTTGTCTGATATAAGTATTTCCCCTCCAGATTTCTTTTTCCATTTCTATTTGCATGAATTATCCTTTTTCATCCCTTTATTTTCAGTATGTGTGTGTCTTTTGATCTGAAGTGGGTCTCTTATAGACAGCATATGTACGGGTCTTGTTTTCTTATCTATTCAACTACCCTATGTCATTTTGATTGGAGCATTTAATTCATTTATATTTAAAGTGACTATTGGTAGGTACATAGTCATTGCCATTTTGTTATTCATATTTATGTTCTCCCCCCACCCTTCTTCTTAAAGAAGTCCTTTTAACATTCTTGTAATCTTAGTCTGGTGGTGATAAATTCCTTTAGCTTTTTCTTGTCTGGGCAGTTTTTTATGTCTTCTTTGATTTTAATTGATGGTCTTGCTGAGTAGAGTAGTCTTGGTTGTAGGCCCTTGCTTTTTATCACTTTGAATATTTTGTGCCAATCCCTTCAGGCCTGCAAAGTTTCTATTGAGAAATCAGCTGACAATCTTATGGTGGCTCCTTTGTAGGTAACTGCTTTTCTCTTGCTGCTTTTAAGATTCTTTGTCTTCCACCATTGGCATTTTAATTATGAAGTGTCTTGGTGTGCGCCTCTTTGGGCTCATCTTGTTTGAGACTTTTTGCATTTCTTGGGTTTGTACGTCTATTTCCTTGGCTTGTATTTCTACTTCCTTCACCAGCTTAGGGAAGTTTTCAGTCATTATTTCTTGAAATAGGTTTTTGAGTCCTTGCTCTCTCTCTTCTCCTTCTGGTATTCCTATTATGCAAATGTTGGTACACCTGATGTTCTCCCCGAGTCCCCTTAAATGATCCTCATTTAAAAAAAATTTTTTTTTTATGATGTTGGTCCAACTGGGTATTTTCTGCTACATTGTCTTCTAAATTGCTGATTTGATCCTCTGCTTCATCTAATCTGCTGTTGATTCCTTCCAGTATATTCTTCGTTTCTTACTGGTCTTTTTTATGGTTTCTATATCCTTTTTAATGCTTGCTATCTCTTCGTTGAGGTTCTCGTTAAGTTTCTTAAGCATTCTTAAAAACCATTGTTTTGAATTCTGTTTCTGGAAGATTGCTTGCTTCTATTTCTTCAGTTCTTTTTTTTAGAGTTTTCTCCTGTTCTTTCCATTTGGACACATTTTTTGTTTGTTTCCTCATTTTGGCTGCCTATTTCTGTGTATTAGATAGATCTGCTATGTCTCCCAGTGTTGGTAGGGTGGCATTATGTAGTAGTTATTCTGTAGGGGCCAGCGGCCCTGGTCACCTGATCTGGAAGCTCCAAAAGTGTCCCTTGTGTGTTGTGTGTACCCTCTTGTAATTGAGGCTTGGTTGCTGTTGGCATGTCAGTGGGTGATATTGACCCTCAGGCTTACTGGTTGTGAGGATTGGTCATGACCATAGCTGCTGTGCAGGGGCTGTTCTCAGGGAGTGGGATTCATCCCAGAGGGCTCTAGTGCCTGCTGAGACCAATCTTTGGGTGTACATCTTCTGGGGCTAATCAGATGGTGTTATGGTTTGAAGCTGGTCACCAGGTGTACTGGTTTTGGCACCTCTTGGAAGGGGTGCCTGTGCAAGCCAAGATCCACTGGTGGCCTGTCACTGGTCCAGGGGTATCTGGTAGGAGCTACATTGTGATCCTGTTGGTCGCTGCCTGTCCTGGACCTGGAGGTGTGTGGGAGAGCCCACAATGTGAATCGAAGCCAGCCGTCACCAGTACCGGGCTTGAGGAAGCTCAACAAAAGGCCCAGGGAAACTCTAGGCCTGCTCCTTGCCAAGTGTCCATAATGCTCAGATGCTGAAATGCCTTAGGTGGTAAGGGAGTTGGGTGGGCCTCAGGGAGTCACTGGCATAGGGGCAAAGTGGTGTTTGATGAGTTAATGCAGATTCAGGTTTGGCACCAGTGCTGATCCTGGGGAAGCCCCACAAAACTTAGAGCCCACCGAGGCCTGCTGCTACCTGCTTGGAGTCATGGACCCTTGAGGGTTGTCCAAAAGGAACTGCAGTGCAGGCAAACAATGGCTGCCTACCAGCAGAGAAAAAGCCTCTGTTGGGGCAAAGTCCCAGGGAGTCACCAGGGTAGAGTGAGTAGGGTTCACCAAGTCAACGAAAATCTAGATTTGGCCATGTGTGAGGAGGGCCCAACACAGGAAAGATAGAGACTGCCCACTGCCACATGGGAAGAGGGCTCAACATAGGGACAATGGCTACTTTCTTTCCAGCCCTCCTTGTGAAGCCACAGAACTGTTTCTCTCTGTATGTCTCTGGCACCTTCCAAGCAATTGCCCCTCCTCTGCCAGAGCCCAAGGCAAGTGCCTGTGAGCGAGTTGTGTCTGGATCCTGTAAGATGACGCCTGTGTTTCCAGCCACTTTTTATCTCAACTGGATGAAGTCCCAGCTGATTTTCACAGCTAGATGTTGTGGGTGCTGCTCTTCCTAGTACTGGTGCTCCAAGTTGAGGAGCCCAGTGTGGAGTTGGGACCCCTCGCTGTTCAGGCAGACCTGTGCAGCCTAGATCTCTCTCCCGATTCTTGACTGCCACATGTGGGTGCAGGGATAGCCTGTTGCCTGTCTCGATCCCTCCAATCAGGTTCGAGGTGGCTTCTTCTTTATATCCTTCATTTTAGGATTCCAGGTTGATTGTTCTGTATTTTACTTGCAATTTTAACGTGGTCATAGGAGGAGGCAAGTACAGAATCCACCTACTCCACCATCTTGACTGGAACCTCTGTTTATATTTTTAAGCTTCTATCTTTTCATGATTAAAATGGAATTACAATATTCTATTTCATGGGGTTTTTGTAATGTTATATGGCAGGAAGTATGACACCTGGTTCCTTAGAAGCAGTCAGTGTTTGTTGGGTACTTGCAGTGGCAATTCTGTTGACGCCGAATACTATTCTTCCTGCAGAGAGTAGAATCTTCTGGGAAAAGTGAAACAAATGATTATAAGTGCCCTTCTCAAAAGAATAGCTGAAGTCCTGGTCAATGCAAATATATTCTAACATTACCAAAGAGTCACTTAAATGTTAAATTTAACCAGTATATAAATATTCCCACAAATTTGGGATTCAAAACTACTTTCAAAAACCTAAAGGCTGGTAGTCTTACATTGTGCTAACACAATTTCAACCTTTATTCCCCAAAAGGAAGTCATGATACTGTGAGGAAGGTGAAGGAGTGCCAAAACTCTCACAAAGATCTAACCCAACATATCCAGGACTCTCAGGTATGGATCCATATATATTTATTATGCTTTTTCCCTAATATGTTAATATATGCTACATGAAAATATAAATTAGAACTATAATTTATGTCTAAAGCCCACTAGATTAGCAAAAATTAATAAGCCTGACAAAATTAAGTACTGCCAAGAATGCTAAGTAAACTCTCTCACAGTACTGGAGGTGGTCCACTTAGGAAAGTATTTTGGTTGTGCACACAACTGATGACCTAGCATCAACACTCTTAGAGAAATTCTTGCATACTATTAAGAGACATGTAAAGCCGTATTCATACCAATGCTTGTGGTAGCAAAAGCAAACAAGCAAACAACAAAAAATTACTAAACCAAGTATCTAAAACAGCAGATTATTATAGTATACAGTCACATGTCACTTAACGATGGGATACCTCCTGAGAAAAGGGTCGTTAGGTGATTTCATCATTGTGCCAACATCATGAGTGCACTTACACAAACCTAGATGGTATAGCCTACTACACACCTAGGCTTTATGGTATAACCTGTTGTTCCTAGGCTTCAAGTCTGGATAGCACATTACTGCACTAAATACTATAAGCAACTGTAACACAATAGTTAAGTATTTGCCTAAACATATCTAAATATAGAAAAGGTACAGTAAAATTACAGTATAAAAGTAAAAAATGGTATACCTGTATAGGGCACTTACCATGGACTAGAAGTTGCTCTGTTCTGGATGAGTCAATGAGTGAGTGGTCAGTGCAAGTGAAGGCCTGGGACATTACTGTACACTACTGTAGACTTTATAAACACTATATATATTTAGGCTACACTAAATTTAAAAAGCAACATGAGATTAAATCAAGCACAAGAGAAAATGATGTAATCAAGAGAAGCAGTAACCACAAGATGTATCAGGCAGAATACCGCATAGTTTCACAGCAAACTTTTTTTTTTAACAAGGAGTATGCTTTAAAATAACGATAAAAAATACACAAACCAGTAACATAGTTTATTATCATTAGCAAGTATGATGTACAATACATAATTGTATGTGCTAAACTTTAATGACCGGCAGTGTAGATTTGTTTACACCAGCATCACCACAAATATGTGCTATGACTTCTAGAAAGAACTACAATGTAAGTAAGCTCTACTATTCTTGTTCACTATTGCACTCGCAGTGTCTACAACAGTGTTAGGCATATAGTAAGTTTTCAATAAACATCTGAGGAACAGTTGGTTCAAAAGGCAACGGTGTGCTCCCCTAGTCAAGACAGTGATTCTGGCATTTTGACGTCACTAGATGATAGGAATATGTCAGCACTAATATAATGTTATGGGATCACTATCATATATGAGGTCTGCCATTGACACAAATATCCTTATGTGGGGCATGACTATATTCATACAGTGGAATACTAGTCAGTAATAAAAATGAATTAATTTTGAGATTGATATGGATAACCTCAAAAACAATACTGAATGAAAGTTAAAAATGTATAATGAAATAATATGTACAAAAATTCAAAATCAGGCAAAACTAAACCGTCCATTGGGTAGAGACATATACACAGTTGGGAAAACTAAGAAGAAAAACAAGTGAAAAATTACCACCAAATTCAGGATAGTAGTTATTATGGAGAGAGTGAGTATGTGATTGAGAAGGGACACATAAAAGTCTTTCACTGGTAATGTTCTATATCTTAATCTGGGTAGCTGATGCCCTGGCTTTCGCTTTATAATTCTTTAAAGTACACAATTCTATGTTATACACATTTCTGTACTTATGATATTTTGCAACAGAAAGAAATGATCATATTGTCATTTAACTTTTGGTAATAAAATACTTTATTGGTACCTTTTAATGTCAAATACATAGTAATGTTTCCATTGCTTAGTTTCCATCTTTAAGTTAAAACCTAGTTTAAAAAAATGAGAGAAAAGGTAAAATCATTTGATTTTGTCAAAAAACTTACCTTTGCAAATAGGTTCGCTCACTGTAAATACTATAATTCACTGGTCTTCATAATAAATACTGGTCTTCATAATAAAAATGTAAAAGGTGACAAGGGCCTGAATAACTTTGCAGAGAACATTTTACACATACTAAAAAAAAAAAAGCCTAAGTGCTACCCCAACTTAAAACTTTTAAGAATAATCAGTAAGATTATAAAATTGAATTCATGTAGCACCAAGAAATTTGGGATTTATAATATTTCAGAGGATATGATTTACTGAGTCAAAAGAGTAATGATTTTTCTTCTGTGAATTTTCATGGGGTTTATATACAGATAGAAAGAATACAACATAGGTCTCTTTTAAAGTACGAATGTTAAAAATCTATGCATGCCTTTTACCATATCTCCAATTTCAGGATCTAGCAATTGACGCTATGGTAAAAGATCCATGTGTGATAAATAACATAGTATAGTCCTATCTGAATATAATTTATTATCTTGTTTAATATAATTTATATTTCAATTAAAACATCATTCTATCTGCAAGTAATATATATCTCTAAAATACTCTGTAATTCAGATTTCCATTGATACTACTGTCTTTCCTTTCCTTTTCTCAAATCAGTATAATTTTATAGTATACTTCATTAAATTGTTTTTTTCTCCCTTCAGTGAAACTCTCAACTCAAACTATTATAATAATGCAAATACAGATGTAGCATATATTAACATATTAGGGAAAAAGCATAATAAATATATATGGATCCATGCTAAATGAGATCTATGCTAAACACAAAGCAAAAAACACACAGCACCATGATATGCTCATCTATTCTGAACCACCCACCATAAGGCCTTGACAGAGCCCTAGCTCACGTAAAATGATATTCTCAGACACCACTGATGTCCTGTACCCAACATAATCAAATATTCTATTAAAAACTTTTCCATGTTGATTTCAGTCTGTTTCAAACAGTCTATAGCAACTTTGACTTCTAATCCTGAATATGACAAAAATAACACTTTATATTTTTAACTGTCATATACTCTAACCTAGGTATTTCTTACTATTAACCATTTGTTTAAAAACAAACATTTAGGGAGCTAAGCAACATTAAGCTAAGAGTTTTTAATTTCTGTTTTCTCTTGGTTGGTTAGAGATTTCAAATTTGTCACTATATTATCCTCTGCTTCAGTGAAAAAGAATTCTTCAACCAACTGACCAAAGACCTTCATTTAAAAACCAAGCAGGTTGACTCAGTAGTTGGCAGGAGAAGAACCCCAGTCTACACACTCCATCCATAACAGTCAGTTCTTTCTGCAGGGAACAGGATGCTACTGACCTGCTGTCAGCACAACACATTCCATTCCTTAGTCCAGATGCAACCAGGACACATCAGAACATGGGTGCAGGGTAGAAACTAACTCAAAACTACTTTTGGGACAAACGCCAGATTTTGATTCGTTAATAATTCCATAGTGCAGACTTCTCACAAAACAGAGGCTTTGCATTGAAACACTTGCTTTTTCTTCTCATATACAGCTAAACTGTTAAAGTAATATTAAAAAGAACACAAAAGATAAGCATGTCTTCTCTGAAAGAGGCACTGCATCTGGAACTGGAATTAAGGCTAAATAGTGTTGGTTTGTGGTTCAGACTAATGTGTCAATGATTATGTTAACCAACAGCTTCGCTGTTTGTCTTGTAAGCCTGTTTGCGAAGATGTGTTTCTATCTCTTCCCTGAAGACCAGCATTCCCAGGTGTGAATGAGAGGCCTCATTCATGGCTTTGGACTGGATGCACATGCGGTACTGCTCAGGGGTCAACTCATCAGCACAGCGTTTCTCATGCCACAGGTGGAAAAGACCAGGAACCGGAGTCCGAATCACAATGAGGTCACCATGTAAGTATTTTCGATAAAGATGAACATCTTCTCCACCCCAACCTTTTACTTCCATGTCAAATCCACCTGCAAGAGCAAAACTGACACTATAAGTAACTGCCTGGCAGCCAGAGCACACCCAAACTTGATAAAGATTTAAACATTCTGCTTCAAATGAGATGGCATGGTATACATCCCACAGAAACCTCACGTTGAGGACTGAGGTCCTACTTTGGAAGTTCAGTTACTAGCTGATATCTAGGAGCTCAAGGTCTGTTGTTGAGAGACCTAATTAAAATGAAATTAAATATTTGGGACTGCTTTGTAAACTTCAAAGTTCTATAGAAAATCTATAGAAAGTCAAATAAAGGAGAATGAACTATAAATCATCCATAATATCACCACCATTAATACTTTATTACATTTTCTTTCTGTCCTTTGAGATGTAAGTTTTTATGGCTCACATGAAACTTTCCAAAGGTGAAAACAGAAGAAACGGCCAAGCTGGAGATATATATTTGAGAAGGGTAGACAGACTATTTAAAGCCACAAGGAATAGATAAAATTAACTGAAGTTTAAGAAGAAAACAGAGACCAGATCTAAATGCTAAGAAATGCCAATATTCAGAGGTTAAATAGGCAGAAAAAGATAAGTCAGAGACAGATATGGCCCCAGAGAGGGGAGAAAATTCTGGAGAATGTGCTATCACAGTAGTCGAGTTGAAAAAAGTGTGTTAAAAAAGAAATAGTCAAGTATATGCCTTTCAATTAAGAACTTAAAAAGAACCAAGTAGGAGTGACATCAGAAGCAAGGCAGCATGAGGGGTCCCCTTGATCTTTCCCTTTGAAATGACAACAAACTGAACAGGTACAATCTAACAGAAAATTCCCAGCCTAACACACATTAGAGTATCTGAAGGTGAGCGAACTGAACAAACCAGGGAGGAAGAAAGGGAGAGGAGCAGAGACTGGCGCTACAGAAACAACCTGGAGCTCCCTGTGGGACTCAGGGAGAGGGGAGGAATCAGGTTGAGGTGTACTCTCTCTGTAGCCCTGAGCGTTCCTGCCTGAGTGATCAGCATGTACTATGGCAGCGGAACCCGGTGATAAGGACAGAGACCAGGGCACAGACAGGGTATTCTTACAGAAGTGCGACAGCTGTGTTCTAGCAACTGCCATTGCCAGGGAGAAAGCTGAGTCACAAAGCCTGGCTACATTACCCCCACCCTCCCACAGCTCACCTTCCTGCACCCTCCCCAGGCTAGCAGCAGGCCCCAGGGAAACTGCAACAAGTGTTGGGCTACAGAGCAGAAAGTCTGCAACCGGGGATCTGAGGAGATATACACAGCAGCTGGTCCCAGTGACAGGGGTGGAGATACAGAGGCCAAGCAGCTGAAGCCTGGCAGTCAGCATTAACTAGAAGGAAAACAGCCACAGGCACACCAACAGACTCTCCCATCCTACCCAACCCCCACCCACCCAGGCAGAGAGGCACTGGGGCACCTCAGGCAGCACAACACTCTATCTGGCTGCTGGGGCAGCACCAGGATTTCAGGGGCTCTTCAGAGGCTCAAAACCCCATGCCCATCACATTCTTCCACAGGAACCTTGGGGCTGAGGATACCTGGTCTCAAGAGGAGACACACACCTCCCCAGGGAATAAAGCGCATTTTTAGTGCCTCACAGCAGAGATCCAAGAGGCCTGGGCGATGCAGGAGGTTTGTGCTCCACCTACTGGAAAACAATAGAAAAACCTCTTTTTATCAACCTGCTAAAGAAAGATTACTCTTAATAATAAAATTTTTAAAAAGCAGAGTACATTTCCATAAATGCCTAGGCAGAGAAATAATCCATCGAATACCATGGACAACCAAGATTACAAGGCAGCTCAGAAAGAAAATGAAAAATATCCAGAAACTAAACTTAAAGATACAGAAATATACAACTTAAATGACAGAGAATTTAAGATTGCAGTTCTGAAAAAACTCAATGAGATGCTAGAAAAATCAGATAGACAGTTTAATGAACTTAGCAACAAAATCAATTAACAACAAAAATACTTTATCAAAAAAATAAACTTTAAAAAAGAACCAAATAGAACTTCTGAGTTGAAGAATTCAATAAAAGAATGAAACAATGAGCTTATGAAAGAGCTGACCAGATAGAGCAAAGAATTAGTGATATCGAAGACAGATATCTAGAAATGACACAGATGGAAGAAGAGAGAGACTTAAGAGTGAAAAAAAAAAATAAAAGAACTCTACAAGAACTATCTGACATCCTCAGAAAGGGCAATATAAAAATAATAGGTATACCATAAGGAGAGGGGAGGAAGAAGAAAACAGAGAGCCTATTCGAACAAATGGTCACAAGAACTTTCCAAGCCTATGAAAAGAACTGAATCCTCAAATTGGAGAAGCAAAGAGAACACCTAATTATCTCAATCTAAAAACGCTGTCTCCAAGACACATTATATTAAAAATATCAGAAATTAATGACAAAGAAAGACTTCTCAAGATAGCCAGGGAAAAAAAGACAGTAACCCATTCAATTATCATTGACCTTTTCAGCAGAAACTTTACTAGCTAGGAGGGAGTGGAATCACATATTCAAACTATTGAAAGAGAGAAATCACCAGCCAAGAATAATATATCCAGCAATGTTTTCTTTTAGATGTGAAGGTGAAATAAAAACCTTTTCAGATATACAGGAGCTGAAGGAATTTTCCACCATAAGGCCTGCATTACAGGAAATACTGAACGGAGTTATTATACTGAAACAAAAGGACAGAAAGATACACAACTATGTGCAAGATAACAAAGAAATAAGAAAACACAACCTTTATTCAGATAAAGTATTATCATCTTAAATATTACATAATGGTTAAAGGAAGCAAAAACATTTTTAAAAAAGACAATAGCTACTATAACTCAGAAATGAACTCACAGCATAAACAGGGATAATTTGAGACCAAAAAAAAAAAAAAAAACAGAAAAAGGGAGGGAGAAAAGGTCTGAATTTACAAAAAGGAATGAAGATGTACGCAGAAGAAAAAGGACTAATGTATATACAAAACTTTGTTTTACATAAACTTAATGATAGCCATGTAAAAGAAACCCCTAGAAATCAGACACATAACATAAAAAAGAAGAAACAGAGGGAAAAATCATAGAATATGACCAAACTGAAATAACAAAGAGAAACATAAGGGTAAAGAAACAATGGAGACACCAAGCTACCAGATAACAGAAGATAAAATGGCTATAGGAAAACCTCACATAATCATCACCCTAAATGTAAATGAACTGAACTCACCAGTAAAAAAGCACTGGTAAAAAGGACTGGATCAACAAACAAAACCCAACTTTCAAGAAACACATCTCAGCTGCAGGGAAAAATACAAACTCAAACTGAAAGAGTGGATAACATACCTCCAAGCAAATGGCATCCAGAGAAAAGCGGTGTAACAGTATTTATATCTAATGAAACAGACTTTAAGATAAAAAGGTAACAAGACACAAAGATGGACATTTCATAATGATAAAGGGGACAATACATCAAGAAGACATAAAACTTATCAATATATATGCTCCTGACCAGGAAGCACCAAAATACATAAAACAACTACTAACAGAACTAAAGGGAGTAACTGACAAAAACCCAATTATAGTAGGGGACCTAAATACTCCACTGTCAGCTATGGATAGATCATCCAAACAGAAAATCAACAAGGAAATATCAACCTTAAATGAGACATTAGACCAGTTGGACATAATTGACATTTACAGAGCCCTTCATACTCAAACACCAGATTATACATTCTTCTCTAGTGCACATGGAACATTCTCAAGGATAGACCGTATGTTGGGACACAAAACTATCTCAACAAATTCAAGAAGACTGAAATCATACCAAGCATATTCTCCAACCACAATGATTTAAACTGGAATTCAACTGCAAAAAGAAAGCGGGAAAAATCACAAATATGTAGAGATCAAACAACATGGTACTAAAGAACGACTGGGTCTAAGAAGAAATAAAAAGAATGATTGAGAGATATACAGAAACAAATGAGAATGAAAATACACATATCAAAACTTCTGGGATACAGCAAAAGCAGTAAAAAGAAGAAAGTTCATATCATTACAGGTCTATCTCAAGAAACAAGAAAAATCCCAAATAATCAACCTAACATTACATCTTAAAGAACCAGAAAAAGAACAAATGAAGCCCAAGGTCAGCAAAAGAAAAATTAGAACAGAATTAAATAAAATCGAGAACAAAAAGACAATAAGAAAAATTAATGCAACAAAGAGCTGATTCTTTGAAGAGATCAAAAAAAATTAACAACCCCTGGCTAGTCTCACTGAGAAAAGAGACAAGACACAAATAAAACCAGAAATGAAAGAGAAGTTATGACGGATACCACCAAAACACAAGCTATCATACAAAAATACTATGAAAGATTGTATGCCACCAAATTTAATAACCTAGAAGATATGTACAAGTTCTCAGAAATATACAACCTTCCTAAACTGAATCATGAAGAACTAGAAAATCTAAACAGACCAATCAACAGTAAGAAAATTGAAACAAGCATCAAAACCTCCCAAAAAGTTAAAGTCCAGGATGAGATGCCTTCATTAGTGAATTCTACCAAACATTCAAAAATGATTTAATACCTGTTCTTCTCAAACTCTTCCAATATGTTGAAGAAGAAGCAATACTTCCTAACTCATTGTATGAGGCCAACATTATCTTGATATCAAAACTTGGTAAAGGTAATGTACAAAAAAGAAAACTACCAATATCTCTGATGAATACAGATATAAAAATCATAAAATATTAGCAAATCCAACACAACAATACATTAAAAAGATTACACATCACAATCGAGTAGGGCTCATTCCAGAGGCACAAGGATGGTTCATTAGATGCAAATTGATCAATGTGATATACCACATAAATAAAGGATTTAAATCATATGATCATATCAATAGATGCAGAAAAAGCATCTGACAAGATACAGTATCCATTTATGATTAAAACCCTTAATAAAATAGGTATAGAAGGAAAGTACCTCAACATTATAAAGGCCATATATAACAAACTCTCAACTAATATTATATGTAATGGTGAAAAACTAAAAGCTTTCCCTCTAAGATGAGAAACAAGACAAGGCTCTCTGCTCTTACCACTCTTATTCAATATAGTGTTGGAAGTCACAGAGCAATCAGACAAAAGAGGAAGAAATAAAAGGTATCCAAATTGGGAACAAAGAAGTCAAATTCTCCCTGTTTACAGATGACATGATTATGTATATAGAAACCCCAGAAGACTCCACCCCCAAAAACAAACTATTAGAAACAATAAACAGATACAGTAAAGTTGCAGATACGAATCAATGTACAAAAATCCATGTTTCTATACATTAACAATGAAATTTCAGAAAAAGAAATTTAAAAAAATAATGCCTGTTGCAATTGCAACAAAAAGAATAAAATACCTACTAATAAACCTAACAAAGCATGTGAAAGATGTATATACTGAAAAGTATAAGACATTATTAAAAGAAATTGAAGAAAACACAAATGAGAAAAGATTCCGTGTTCATGGGTTGTATGAATTAACTTAGTAAAAATTGCTTTATTACCCAAAGCAATATACAGATTTAATGCAATCCCCATCAAAATCCCAACGGCAGTTTTTAAAGAAATAGAACAAAAAATTATCAGATTTGTATGAGAACACACAAGACTCCGAAGAGCCAAAGCAATCCAGAGAAAAAAGAACAAGGCTGAAGGTATCACACTGCCTGACTTCAAATTATATTATGAAGCAACAATAACCAAACCAGTATGGTATTGGCAGAAAAACAGACCAATGGAACAGAATTGAGAGCCCAGAAAAAATACCCCATAAATATGGGAAAATAATTTTCAAAAAATGAGCCAAAAACATACAGTAGAGAAAAAGAAAGCCTTTTCAATATGTTGCTGGGAAAATTGGAAAGCCACATGCTAAAGAATGAAACTAGACTGCTATTTGTTACCATACTCGATATTAACTCAAATGGATCAAAGACCTAAACATAAGACCTGAAACAATAAATTGCATAGAAGAAAACATGGGTACTAAACTCATGGACCTTGGATTTAGAGAGGATTTTATGAATATGACCTCAAAGGCAAGGGAAGTGAAAGTGAAAATAAACAAATGTGACTATATAAAAATAAAAAGCTTCTGCATGGCAAAAGAAATCAACAAAACAAAGAGGCAACCAACTGAAGGAGAAGATATTTGCAAACAACGCCTCCAATAAGGGGCTAATATCTAAAGTATACAAAGAAGTCATACAACTCAACGACAAAAAAAATAAACAATCCCACTGAAAAATGGGCAGAGGACCTGAACAGACATTCTCCCAAGAAGACATACAAATAACAAAGAGACATATGAAAAGATGCTCAACTTCATTAGATATTAATTAGGGAAATGCAAATAAAAACCACAATGAGATACTACCTGCACCAGTAAGAATGGCTGTTACCAACAAGTTAAGTAATAACAAGTGTTGGAGAGATTGTGGAAAAAAAGGAACTCTCATATACTGTTGGTGAGAGTAAACTGGTATAGCCACTATGGAAAAGAATATGGAGGTTACTTGAAAAATTAAGAATAGCATTACCATATGACCCAGCAATCCCTATTCTGGGTAGCTACCCCAAAACTTTGAAAACATTTATCTATAAGGATATATGCACTCTAATGTTCATTGCAGCATTATTCATGGTGACTACATGAAAACAACTGAAGTGCCCTTTGACAGATGACTGGATAAAGAAGATGTGGTCCATGTATGCAATGAAATATCACTCAGTCATATGAAATATTATGAAATAGTATGAAATATTACTCAGAAAAGATGAAATACTACCATTTGCAACAATATGGATGGATCTTGAGATTATCAACCTAAGCAAAAAAAAAAAGTCAAACAGAAAAAGTTGAGAACCATATGATTTCATCACATGTGAGATATGAAATTGAAAGCAACAAACAAGCCAAACAGAGACTCATGGACATAAGCAACAGCTTAGTGTTTACCGAAGGGAAGGGGCAGGGGAGGTAGATAAGGGTAAAGCGGGTCAAATAAAAGATAATGGAAGAAAATTTAACTTTGGGTGGTGAACACACAATACAATATACATATGATTACTGAATTATACACTTAAAACCTATATAATTTTATTAACCAATGCCACCCAATAAATTTAATAAAAAAGTAAACTCTCTTTAAATTAAAAAACAAAACACATTTCTTGTGATTCTGCTTTGGTGGTGAGGAACTACTTTAGCTTTTTCTGGCCCAAGGCACTCTTTTACCTCTCCTTAGATTCTAAATGATAGCCTTGTTGAGGAGAGTTAATCTTGGGTATAGGTCCTTGCTTTTCATCACTTTTGAGTACTTTGTGCCAATCCCTTCTGGCCTGCAAAGTTTCTGTGTAGAAATCAGCTGTCAGTCTTATGGAGCCGACTTATAGATAACTGCTTTTCTCTTGCTGCTTTTCTGATTGTCTTCAACCTTTGGTATTTGAATTACGACATGTTTTGGTGTAGGTTTGGGTTCATCTTCTTTAAGACTCTCTGCACTTCTTGGACTTGTATGTCTATTTCATTTGACAAGTTAGGTAAGTTTTCAGTCATTATTTCTTGAAACAGATTTTCAATTTCTTGCTCTCTTCTCTTTCTGGTACCCCTATGATGTGAATGTTGTTATACTTAATGTTGTCTCAGAGATCCCTTAAACTATCCTCATTTTTAAAAATTGTTTTCTTTTTGCTTTGTCTTCCAAATCACTGATTTGACCCTCTGCTTCATCTAAACTGATGTTGATTCCATCTAATATATTCATTTTGGTTATTGTAGCCTTCATTTCAGACTGGTTCTTTTTTATGGTTTCTATTTCTGTGTAAATTCGCAGTGAGTTCATCTATTCTTTTCCTAAGTTCACTGAGCATCCTTATAATCAGTGTTTTGAACTCTGTATCTGTAGATTGCTTGCCTCCATTTTGTTTAGTGGTTTTTCTTGAGTTTTGTCCTGTTTTCATTTGATACATGTTTGTCTCTTCATTTTGGCTGCCTGTCTGTCTGTTTCTTGGTATTAGGTAGATCTGCTATGTCTCCTAGTCTTGGCAGGGTGGCCTTATGTATTTATGTAGTAGGTGTCCTGTGGGGTCTGGGGGAACAGTCATCCTTGTCACCTGTGGGGTCTGGGGGAACAGTCATCTTTGTCATCTGTGGGATCTGGGGGAACAGCCATCCTTGTCACCAGCTATTCTAGGAGTGTCCTCTTGTGTGGGTTGTGTGTGCCCGCCCATTTTAGTTGAGCCTTGATTGCTACTGGCATGTCAGTGGGTAGGGCTGACTCTCCGGCTGACTGGCTGTGAGGACTGGCTGTAACTGCAATGGATGAGCTGTTGTTTGGAGGCTGGCCCCGCTGGAGTGGGATTTGCTGTAGCGGGGCTCTGGTGCCTGCTGAGTCCACACTTTGGGTGTCACATATGGAGCTAACTGGGTGGTGCTCTAGTATGGTCTGAAGCTGGCCACTGGGTCTGGGGCATTTTGGGAGGGGCTGCTGCCTGCGCCTGGCCTGGGGCCACCTGGTAGAAGCTACAGAATGATCTGTAGTAGGCAGCTGCCTGTGCTGGATTTGGAGGCACCTGGGAGTGGCTATGCTCTGAATTGAGGTCAGCTGCCACTACAACCAGGCTAAGGGCTGCTTAGCAAGAGGTACAGGGCACACTGAGGCCAGCCACTGGTTATTTGGGGTTTGTGAACCTTTCAGAGATTTTAGGGAATCTATAGCTTGGGCCCAGGCTGGCAGTTTGTGAGAAACAGCCAATGAAAGAAGTTTGAGCTTGTGCACAAGTTAGGTGGGGAAGGTTCTCAAGAAATCCCCAGGATGGAGTGAGTGGTATTAGCCAGTTCAATGGAGACTCAGATTTGGTGCCTGCCTGCACCTACAGGCTGGGTGGTGGAAGGCTCAACAAAGGAACAATGGAGCTGCCCTTCCAGAGCTCATCTCAAAGCCAGATAATTCAGTTCCTTCTCATTTGTCCCTGGGCTTTTTCAAGCTTCTGCTCCAGCACATGGTGCCCAGAGTGAGAGTCCATTAGTTAGTATGTCTGTACATGGACCCTCTAAGAATACCTGGTACTCCAGCAGCCCTCCATCTCACCTAGACAGAATCCCCACTGATTTTCACAGCTAGATGTTGTGGGGACTCCTCTTCTCAGCACTGGTGGTCTGGGCTGGGGAGCCCAGTGTGGGACTGGGACCCCTTGCTCCTCGGCTGGAACCTCTGTAGCCAACATACACCTCCTGATTCTTAGCTACCGTACATAGGTGTGGGACTAGTCCAGTTTCTCATCCCCACCCCTTTATACCCTTAGTTATAGGGCTTCTGTTCAGTTAGGCTTCAGGTAGTTCTCAAGGATGGTTGTTCTGTAATTTACTTGTAATTTTGATGCAGTCGTGGGAGGAGGCAAGAACTATGCTCTGATGCTTTATTTTCTGTTGGCTAAGAATGGATCCAAGAAGCTAAGACCATTCTTCATGGTCTTCTCTGGTTTAGAGGAGTGGAAGACAAAGCCAGTGACCTCAAGTTCCCTGCTCCAACTTCAATCAGAGCTAGAAAGGGAGCAGCTATTTTTCCATTTGTTTTAAATACTGGAATCTTGTATAATAGTTCAATAAACAATTAAAGGGGGTTTCATCTCTAAATAAAAAACATGAAAGCCCTTGGACTTGATAACTTAATATTACTTCCTGCTGTAAAAATCCATGAGTACAATACCAAAATTACGTAAAGATCTTCTGTAAGAGAACTCAAATCTACTGCAAATATGGGTAACAACTCACACAGATGTTTGTAAAAACTAGTGTTCTGATTTTAAAGAAACATACTACACTTTTATTTTATCTTTATGACTTAATTTTTGTTATTCAAAGACAGTAATTATAAACTCACCTTGCCTTTCATATTCCCAGACTCCTTTTCAGTTAACTTCAGACATTAATAATAGGAAAACACTCAAACCTGAGACCTTTTAGAAAAATTCCATGAGGTAATACAGTAAATAGGTAAAGTTCTATCTTTAAATGTAAGGTATACTTACCAACAGTCAGGAAATCTGATCGATACTGACAAGTCATTCCAAACCCGAAATCTCGCCAAAAGCCAGAATCCTTTTTGTGAACCTTAAGGCGGGGAAGAGGGGGAACAATGAAAAAAGTTTGAATATTTTCAAATAATTTTTCCTGTCATTTATGTGACTGATAACATGCATTTATATTATTAAATCCTTATAAAACCAAAAAAATATATATAGTAATTTCCATAAGCAAGGATTCTGGCCACTTTCAATTTAATTGAATTCGAACCCTGTAACAAGGTGTAAGCTAAGGTTACTAATAATCAAACAGTGTGGTACCTCACTTTAACAGTCTTACATTCTATTCTAGGAGGGCAACAGTTAAACATACTGTAATATACTGTGATCAGTTCTACACGGTGTATCTTATTTGGTACCTACCCAGCATCCATTCTCCTGTCCCTTTCCTGATTGTGTACATTTTTGGCCTCATGCAACCCATGAACTTCCTTCCACCTGTAGCTTCAGACTGGGCCATGAAAACTCTATACCAGTGTGACATTCTCACACCACTTACTGTATGAATTGGTTCATTAACAGGCATTAGACAAAATTCAGGGTAACATGCTAAAAGGGGAGGATTGTTGGAAATTTTGGAAAACAAAGGCCCCTTGTTCTTCTGAGAGAGCTACTAGAAAAGACACTTGCTCTTTTTGGATGGTATAGGGCAGGGGTCAACAAACTACAGCCTCAGGACTAAATGTGGCCTGCTGCTTGGTTTTGTAAATAATTTTATTGGAATACAGTTACACTCATTTGTTTACAAATTTGTCTATGGTTGTTTTCATGGCACAATGGCAGAACTGAATAAGTGTAACAGGGATTGTATGGCCTGCAAAGCCCAAAATATTTTCTATGTGGCTTTTTACAGATAGTTTTGCCAAGCCCAGGTATATAGGGTATAGATATGATGTTTGGAACTGCTACAGTCCTTTTCCACCATGAGGGAAACCAGTTTTAAAATGAAGCTGTCACCACTGAAGTCCAAGCAGAGAAGGAAAATCAGGGCTTTGGTGATACTGAGTCCCCAGAATCAATAAAAGTTGAAGCCTGATACACCTCCTTTACTTACACATTCAACAAGTGTTTAAACAGTGGACATGGTGCTGGGAGCTAAGACACAGCAGTGAACACAGGTGACAAAGTACCCGTCATCAAAAAGCCATCATTTTTATGGGAAAATAGCAAATAAATAAATAAATACATCTCAAGTGGTGATACATGCCAGGAAGAAAAATATATTAGGACAACGGGAGGGCATGACAGAGAGAAAGCCTATTTGGATATGATGGCCACGAAAGGCCTCTGAGGAGGTAATGTTTGAGCAGGGACCTTAATGAAATGAGGGAGTGAGCTATGTAAATATCTGGAATATATCACTTCAGGAAAGCGGGCAGCATGTACAATGTTTCTGAGGCAGAAGCTTGCTTGGAGTGTTTGACAAACAGCAGAGAAATGACTGTGACAAAAGCAGAAAAATGAGGCTCTGGCATCAAGAAAGTCTCCTAATATTTTAAAAAGATTAATGGTAGCATAGTATTTTTATATGTGTATGGAGATGACCTAGAAGAGATTGCAAAATGTTAGAACAGGAGAGTGAGAGGAAAAAATGGCTAGAGGGTGTTCTTGTTTAGGTGCCAAGGGATGAGCTCTAGTTTAATAGAAAAGGTTGGGCTGAGGATTAGATACAGAGGTAGTGAGGCTGATGGATCTCACAATACAATGTAGAAGTGAATGTTCAACTGCTTCTCTTTTCTAAGTGAAAAATGAAGTAAGATATGTGGAGAGTGAGGAGTGGTGAAGGATATCAGGAGGCACAAGGAGGACAATGGAGCTAGCTAGGAGGACAGACAGCAAGTGGACTAGGGTAAGGTGCAGGACTTGGGAGCAGCCTGGGAACCCTGAAGCCCATGGTCATACATTTAAAGCAATGCCGTGTGGTGGGGCTATGTGTTTCTTACCTTCCGCATTCCACTGCTCTGTGCCTGGTTGAAAGAGTTGCCCTTAACCAGGTTGGTGTTCTAAGAGAGAACAGTGGAAGGCGTGAGGGATGAAGGAGGTGGTTATAGCAAAGACGCTGCAGATAATAACTGACCATAGAGTCTGAGGTGAGTATGGTGAGAAACGAGGATATGGACATACATGAGGAGGGTGACAGAAAGGACAGGGGGTACCTCATCCAAACTGTAGCGTTCTGAGATAGCTTTCTCAAAGAAATGAAATTGGAACTGGTATCTGAGAGATAAGTAAGAGTTAGGCGATCGCAAGATGTGCTGGGGGTGAGTTCCAGGCAAAGGAAGTTTATAAAAACACCTGTAGATGGGAGTGAGCATTGTGGGTGAAGGATGATGGCACTAAACATTAGAGTCAGAAGTAGAGAGGCCCACAAACGTAGACCACGGCTCAGCAAGCTCCTCCTATAAAAGATTCAGTACAATATATTTAAGGTTCTGTGGAATATACAGTCTGCTTCAACTATTCAACCCTGCCACTGTAGTGTGAAAGCAGTAATTGATAGTAAGTAATCAAATACACATACTGTGTTCCAATAAACTTTATTTCTGGACACTGAAATCTATATTTCATATAGTTTTCAGGTGCCACAAAATATTATTCTTTTAAAAAGGAAAATTTTCCACCACTTTAAAAAGAATAGTAATTTTTCAACCATTCATAACTAATGGGCCATACAAAAGTAGGCAGCATG
>NW_006433879.1:516329-520578 GCF_000325575.1 Pteropus alecto | reverse complement strand
CCTAGCCTAGAGGGTCCTCAGGGCCACATCAGAGAGAATCACATGTGCCTGGTCATATGGTTTGGGCTTTATCCTAATGGGAATTCTCTGAAGAGTTGAGGCAAAAGGAATAATGTGATCAGATGATGTTTTTGGAAGATCATTCTGGTTGAAGTATAGAGGAGAGATAAGAAGGGGCAAGAAGGGATTAGGAATGCTGGTTAACAGGCAACAGTTATAATCTGGGAATAGGAAGCTAGTAGTGTAGACAGACTATCATGGTATGTACAGAAAGAAAAAACTGGATGGATATAAAAAGGATTTAGGACACCAAATTAATTGACAGAATCAGCAAGTGACTGAATGGGCAGGAGTCGGGGATATGGGGGAAGGAGCAACCACAGATGACAGCAGGCTGCCGTTCTGAACAATAGGTATGTGATGATGCCATTTTCTAAGAGCAGGACTGCAGGAGAAAGGGCCGCCCAGAAGGAACGATGCAGAGCTGGGTTCTGAACATAATGAATTTATCTGTACGGCAGCCACATGGAAATTCCTGCAGAAAGCAGGAATATAGGAATATAAAAGTCTGTAGAGGAGGCAAATTTTGAGAAGAGTGGGGACAGTCTGAAAAAGCTGATGTGCAGAATGAGAGAAGTGACTAGAAAACAGAATGAACCAGGCAGGCCTGAGAACTTGTCAAGTTGGAGCTAATAAACGAGGTACACATTTTCCTTTTCCATAATGACACTTAATTCTAAAACTAAATATGAAAGCATTTTAGTGAGGTGAGGTAAAAGAGACGATGAAAATGTGTTTATAATAACTGCTGTTTTTCATTGAAAGCTTGTTTCCTACTTGTGAAACAAACACAAAGGAACCTAGCAAGGATCTTTGTGGCCTTTCATAACACAGAGAGTCTTACCAGCTGCTGCTCCACAGGAGGGGGCACATCTTGACTGGCATAAACAATGGCAGGGTTGTAAAGACTGAATACCACAGGGTAAAACACCTTCTTACCTATAAATCAAAATATACGTTTATATCACACAAAGAAATCATAAAACGACTGATCCGTATTATAATATCTATTACTATTTTGTTAAAGTCTTTGACTCCATATGATGATTTTGTCAATATTATATTTTATTAATATTCAGGATACTGAACATCCTGTTGATTTCATGAACATGATAATGACTAACGGGTCCTCCACGTTTTTTTCCCTGGACTCTGGGGAGATGCACAAAGGTATTCTCTCAGTTTTTATTAGGTGAGCCATTTATTACTATTTATTTCATCTAACTATAGTAGTAGATACAGGTTAACCTCTGGCAATCACCAAGAAACTTAAAAACTTATGTTGAACCCACCCTTCAAAATGAACCAAACAGTAAATCTAAGGAATACTGTACAATGAATCGATATATAGAGAATTAAAATACAGAACTGCAGATAGATTTTAATAAGATTTGGAAAAGAAAAGAATTAAAAATACCTGATGTGATAGCCCTTGTAGAAGGCCTTGTATTATCATTCAAATTGACAGAACTGAAGGGACCTTACAGGCTAACTAGCCCATCTCCCCTCAAAAGGAAACGCCTCGCTTAGACTGGCCTTAATCAGACATGATACTATGAAGTGCCCAGTAATTGTCAAGGATCTAATAAGTAAGGTGGTAGCCTTTTTTATTACAAGATTCCTAGCAGATGCTCATCTCATCTTCCTCAAAACCCACTTAGGGATGGGGATCTCAGTGTCGCAGAGGCAAATCCATTTATGGATATAAAAATATTTTACATTGAACAAATATATTTCCTCCAACTTCCACATTTTGAAATTCGTGTTGTCTGGTATAACAAAAGTAAACCTAACCCTTATTTACTCACTAGGCTCTCAGAGAGTTCCTGACAATTATCCCACCAAATAGATCAATAAGAAGGTAATGTACATGATACAAATAGTTCTACATTAAAAAATACGAGATTTTTTTAATACAGAAAACTTTTTCTGTATTAAATCAAATAAGATTTGATTTATAAAAATATCATTTTCTCATATATTTTTTAAAAATATCTGTAACATAAAGCAAAATATAGTACATCATTCCAAAATGCATAGTCTGGAAACCAAGCTTGTGTATGTGTTGGCACCATCGCCTGAGGTAGAGTGATTCTGACTCTCGCACATCTCCACACAGTTTGCTTGGCTCTTTATCTGACAGGTACTGCTTTCTCCCTGTCAATTTCAAGACTTTCTATTCCTTTGCACTTGTTTACTTAGATTCATAAGTAGATGTAAGAGAACAGGGGATATGAATTTCAGAGGGATAAATTTTCGCTTTTCTACATAATGTTCCACTTAAATTATGCCTAATATAACTTTTAAAAAACATAGGTAACTTAATTCAAAATATGGGACATGCTGACATTATTCCAAATTCTATACTCAGGTCATCTAATAACATTTTACGCACCTGGCTCCGCATTTAACCGGCAGCTGTTAAGGAATTCGGCTGAGAAATATATATCAACATCACAGAAAAACATCAAGACCTCTCCCTTGTCCCAAGCTCGTGCACCCACATTTAGTCCTCTTCCACGATTAAATTCTTCATTCAGTGAGACCAAGGTGTAATTGTGAAAATTAGACTCACTATGAGGAAAGCACATACAAATTATAAATCTCACTTACAGTTTAACTCTTCCTTCAACACAACTTAAAAATATGTTTTACACTTCTGATATTTTGTTATGTTGGCTCTACATTCATACATGGAAAGGAAATCATTAGCTTCACATGTATGATTATCATCAGGGGCAGATAGTCATTAAATGCCCACATGTGAAGCAACATGATGGTGGTGCAAAGTTAATAAGTGTTAAGGGAAGGCTGCTGCCCTTCAGGATCTTAAAAACATATTGGAGAAGATAAGAAATATATAAATGGAAAAACAGCCATACTGTTTGGTAATAAGTAATTGCATTCCACATGACTGATACATACAAAGAGGGCTCTTCTATTGAGTTCTTCAGATCTCTGCTCAAATGTCCTCTTATCAGAGGGATCCCCCTCACACCATATGTAAAGTAGCCCCAGCCTCCCTTCTCTTTAATCTCTATCTCCTTGCCCAGCTTTGTTTTCCTCAGTCCCATCAGACATGTTTGTCTGAGTATCTCCCCCACTGGAATGTAAACTCCATGAGAGCAATGATTCTGTTTTATTGCTATGGACACCATGCCCCCCCCAGAGTAGGAGCTCAATAAATATTTGCTGAATGAATGAATAAACAGCAGGTCTGAGAAAAAAAAAAGATTCCTTTTGTTTGGAGTAGTTAGAGAAGATGTTAGAACTGGAATTTAATTTAGGCTTTGGTTAAAATCCTAAATTCAGTGGTGAGCGTAAAGGTTATTCCAGTTAATTATTCTCAAAGGCAAAGAGTTAAGAAAGTATAAAGCATTTTAGAGACAAGGGATCAGATAAGTCATTCTGGCACAGAGGGATCCCAGAATGAGATCAATGAAAGAAAACCAGAAAAGGGTCAGACTGAGTACCTTCCATGAGAAGTTAAAGAATATGGTCCGTGTCCTAAAGGAAGAGTCAGGGTTTTTCAGCCAGGGCAGTGGTTCTCACAGTGAAGTTCCCCTACCCAGAGCATCAGCTTCCTCTAGGAAACTGTTAGAAATGTAAATTCTCAGGCCCCACTCCAGACCCCTAAATCAGATGCTAGAGATGGAGTTGAGCACCTGTGTCTTAATAAGCCCTCCAGGTGACTCTGATGTTAAAGTTGGAGAACTGCTGCACTAGGGTATAGCCAGATCCAAAAAAAAAAAAAAAGAACATTTTAGGAAGATTACTCTTACAATAATATAGAACAGGAAATGGAGAGATGGAGCAAAGGCTCAAATAGTGTACAGAGTAGACTCCAAGTTCTAAGTGCCCATGCTCCCCTTCTTATAGGATATAAATCTCTTCCTTCTTTTGGGGAAGCTGATGATCACTACTTCACACTTCTAGCATCAAGTGGAGCTACTAATTATAGAATATCCCAACTGATGCAGGACTGGGCAAATCCTCCCAAGTAGGGACTCAAGTCCTGCACCGAGAAAGGGTGAGGGTCCTTGACTGCATGCAGAAAAGAATTCAAGTGCATGCCAGTGATAGAGACAAAAGGAAAGTTTATTAGAGAAGGAATAACACTCCACAGAGTGAGTGTGGTTGCCTCTCAGAGTCAGAGAATATGGGAAAGGAAGGGAAGGGGATGGGAGGG
>NW_006433879.1:496593-515895 GCF_000325575.1 Pteropus alecto | reverse complement strand
GGGAAAGAGAGATCCTGAGTGTCTGGGGAATTCAGTTTATATGTCATTCTTAGTTTCTATGAATTACAGTTTAAAGACTTTGTTTACCTGTTTTCCTTTGATGGTATGGGTATGCAGCGTGAAAGTTGTGCTAGCAATCTCAACCTTAGTTCTACAGATTTCTCACAGTTTGGCCACAGGATAAAAATAGTTCGCTTAATTTTGTGTATGGTATGACTTAAAGACTCTGTTTTCCTGTTATGGTATGGGTAAATGGTTTATTAACAATCCCACCAGGAATCTTCCTTTGTTCTGGCAGGCTTTGAATATAGCTTGGTTTAACATTTAGTTCTTATGTCTCTTCCCTACATCACAACCACAGTAATTTCCTAGGGGCGGGGACCAGACTGAAGCTGGGGCAATCACAATACCCCCACCTGGCCATAGTGATTGGCTCAAGAGTGGGCAAAAGTTCTTCCCTGGGATTTTCTCAGCTGGATCTGGGAGAAAGATCTTTCCTTTCTGATGGCAAAGCTAAGAAGATGTGAGCCCTGGGCCGCCAACGGCCAGATACCTCACATGTGGAAGATGCCAATCTGCAATATGAGAATGAAGTCAACATGCAGAGAAAAACAGACAAGAAGACAATAAGAGAATTTTGATGGTATTCAACTGTGGTTCCAGTCCCTAAAATATCAAAGCTGTTTGTTTTCTTCTTCAAATTTCGTGTAATGATCTCTTTAGTTTTGCGAGTTACTCAAGGTTCTTCAATAACACTCTTTTTCCTTAAGCAAGCTCAAGATAGGTTTCCAACATTTGCCACAGAAGATGCAAGGATGACTTTAGGAACACCAAAGTGCAAGGATGACTTTAGGAACACCAAAGTGAGCACTTGGCACTTCGTAGGTGACCTGAAAATGGTAAACAGAGAAAAAAAGAAGGGAAGAAATGGAGGGAGGGGGAAGCTGGGTGGTGGCAGCAGCAAAGAAAGGACAGAGAAGAGGTACTGTGCAGTAAGCAGGAAATGACTAATCAGAGGTAGAGAATGAGTGAAAGATGCTGGCTCTCAGACATCAAGCTTAGGGGATCATGAGTATGGTCTTGGTCTGAACTGAAAGAGGACCATCAGGAGAAGCTAGTGTAGGGGGAGAAGACACTGTTTGTTTTTTACATATCGATGCTGTGAGAGAGTCCCTTCATTGTAGGGATAAACTCCCTCTTCCGTGCCCAGTCCTATTTTAACCACCCCAGTCAGACTCCCAAGCCATGTACCTGGAACATAGTTGGTGGGACTCAATGAATGTTAGTTAGCTGAACGAATCAAGAAGAATGGCCAGTCAAATCTGGACTCTTAGGAAATGGCAACAACTAGCGGAAAGGCAAACAAGCAAGTAAAGGATATAGAATTGATGTGTTCAAAAAAGTCAATCAACCTAATATCTTACATTATAACATATTTACATTCACAAAATCTTTACATTTTACAAACATCAGAGGAATATTTCAAGAAGGAAGTATCTGTCAGCTGTCAAATGTAAAAAGTGATAAATGATGAGAGAGAAAAGGCTGAATTTAGCAGTGAGGACATAACTCTGGGACCATAACTTAGAGATGAAAAGGCTGAGAAGCTATAGAATTAATAATGGAGTATTAAGAATTAATACCTCTGAGCACCTACTATGTGCCAGGTATTACATGAGTTGCTTGGTTAGAGAACTACAGTCCTGTGAGGTTTAGCTGTGAAAGGACAGGAACCTAAAATTAGCTACTGGCTACTGTAGAGTCAGGTGGGGTTTCTTAAGGATAAGGAAGGCCTAAGCATCATTTACAGGGTGAGAAGAAGGAACCTGGCAAATGAAAGAAAGGTAACAAAAGAAAAGCTCAGGAGATTATAACAAAGTGAAGGGATTAGATTTAGAAAAAGAGAAAGTTGAACAGGAGAAATGAAGAAGTACTAAATGGAGGCAAATATATAGGAGGTGAGTGGGCTGCAGAATGAGAGCACCCTGATCATGCCAGGCTGTCTGCTAAGAGGTTAAGGAAAAATGAGTTATTTAGAGTTGCGTGAGTGAACCCTGAGGTGAAATGAGTAACTTATTACCACCACGCACATGCTCAGCCAACTTTTAAACAGTGGCTATTCCAAATAAACTCATTAAATATCTGAAATTCTCACTCTTTTAATATTATATATCAAGGACTTAAATGCGCACATGGCTCACCAACCTTGTGACAGATTCTAGGATAGACTTGACTTTAGATAGTCCTTCTTTACCAAAATACACCACTGTGAGATGAATCCTCTTGTCCTGATGAATACATACATCCCTAACAGAATTGAAAAATAAAGTTCATTCAAGAAAATGAGGCTCTACTCATTCAGAAAGCAATCACATGAAGCTTTAACAAGAAATTGAACTAGGCATTACTAACTTAAAATAAAATTACATTAATTTTTTTAATTAAATATAAAAGTGGTAATATTGCTGCATTATTAAAGGCATCAGAACAAATAAATAATAACGTATGTATATGTCTAAATGAGTGCAACGCTCAGAGGGCCATGGAAGCAGTCTAACAATGTTGCCAAATTTCAAAATATTTTGGGAACTTTGGCTTTGGTGTTGCCTTCAGAAGCAAATTATAAGCTATTCAAGGAAATACGTCCAATCAGTTCAGAACCAAATAAATAAATATTCATGTTTTGATTCAAGAGTTATTTTGTCTTCAGACTGGCTAGTGCCAGAAATTATACAAATCATCAAGGAATAAATATTTGCCAGGAATGAGATTACTCACTGTAAAGAATAATGTAGCATCTGAAGGAAATTCCAAGAAAGGCAATAAAAATATGCTTTAGAAAATCAGATCCAAGCAAGCTGTTTCAAGCAGGCAAAACTCATTTGGAAGCTTGATTTTTAGATATTCTGTTATAGAAGAGTATTAACTAACTTTTAAATCCAACAATTTCAATTTGAGAATAAAGATGGGTTTCAAAGCATTAAAACTAGCATATTAAAGTATTTAAAACATGGCAACTGTTAAAATAAAAAAGGAAAACTTTCTTCAAATAGTTATTCTAATATGTAGTTAAGTCTTTAACACTTTAGCATTTTAAAATATCCAAATTTAATTATTTAAAAAATGGTTAGTCTCTGCTTGCCACAATGGACTTTCTCTCATTTTTTTAGCTGAATGTTTATATTTCTAGAATTTATTTCAACTTTAAAATTCAATTTTTTCTCAAGGGACTTTTCTGAGGAGATAGCAATGTTCTATATCTTGATTAGGGAGGTGGATACATGAGTATACATTTTATCAAAAGTCATGAAATCTGTATCCCTACAATATGTGAATTTTACTGTATCTAAGTTATGCCTCAATAAAGTTATTTTTAAACATTCAATTTGCCCTAACATGAATTTGTACATAATTATAAAGGTAATCAAATTCAGTTTCTCATAGCTGTCACCCTCAATTTACTTCATAGTTCAAACTGTCAATAACACAATATACTATACATGCTTTGAGAAAAAAGAGAATATCAAAAAAGGAAGTTCTCCGAGGCCTATAAAATTACCCTGTAATTCTAAGTATTCTACTCGATGAAGCTGAATTAAGTAAATCTGCATGAACTGTGATTTTTTTCCAGGCGCACTTAGCCAAATCATTAAGCCCTGAGAGTTACCTGAAGTTCTGCATAAACTGCACAAATGCTTCAGTTCTTTCAGCAAGTGGCACAATGATATTAATAATTGATCTACTAATGTCAATCATCTCGCTCTTCACTTTCATGAGAGGTCCAAAAGGGCGGAAGAGGGTCACATGTCTATATTCCATAAGGTCTGCTTTCTTAAAAAACAGTTCATACTGTGTGCCCTTATCTCTCTCGGTGCGATAATAACCTAAAGGAAAGAGTTTTTTTGTGACGGACAAAAGATGTCGCCATGTCAAAGTTTACAAATTCAATGTGAATACTAATTTTACTTAAAGATCAAAAGTATGAAACCAGATTTGTAGGGTTTTCATTTGTTTGTGAAAATATTTATCCCCACTGTATAGTCAGTAACAACTATTTCTTTAAAAGAAGTTTTAAAAAAAAGTTTGGTTAAATCCATAACATATGCTCCAAATGACAACTACTCCTATTCATATATGATTTTTTTAATAGTACAGCCTATTAGCACAGTAACCTTATGATGAAAATAAAGAACTTAGATCTAGCAATATTAAATTCTAGACCTGAGAGTCAAAACTTCTATTGCTCCATTCAGCTCAATAAAAATGTGTTATTCACTGGCGGTATAAAGAGGGCTACATGGTCCCAGTTGTGAGGTAAGATCAGTTTAGTGACAGAGGCAGAAAAATAAAGAAATAACAATATCGTGATACATATGTGTGTGCACACATAGACACACTGAATACAGTGAAGTCAGACAAAGAAAAATTAGTGTAGATTTAAATACGGTGATTTGAGGTGTCTTTGGGAGAAAAGAATGGAAGTCTTCTGGGCAAGCTGATTTTTAGTGTGACACTCAGGAGAAAGTTTAGACTTACAGATATGTGAGTCACTCTGTCAATATCTGGGAATAAAATGGAGAACACGATAGACCTGGTCCCACTTCTCCCGAGGCTTACAGTCAAGCAGGAAGTACAAATCAGGAAACGGGCAATGCCATATGACAGGCCCTGTGAGAGGGGGACACAGGGCAGAGGCTGCAAGAGCACAAAGGAAGCACTGCTATCTTAGACTTGTAGGTTGGAGACGACTTCCCAGAAGTGTCATCTAAGATGTCTGGAAAGAAGAATAGGAGTTGTTCAGTTCTTGTCAGTAATTACTTTTTTGGTGAGGGGAGTGGCACAGTGGAGGAAAAGTGAGGGACAAAATATGGTCCATGCAGAGAAAAAATCCTGTAAGTGACAGAATCCAAGGAGAGTTAAAAGCAGAAGTTGTAGAATACAAAACTGGCATTGGCTCCTTTCTTTTCAGGCAGATGTGAAGATATTTTACAAGTTACATAGTTATCTCGCTTCTTCTACAGCTTTTGATTCTGCCATAAGCTACAAACATAGAGTGAAAAGACAAAAAGCTGAGCTTGAAGAAGAATTAAAAGAGCTTTGAGAGAAACAACCTATTAAAAATGGCAGAGAGTGACAGCAGAAAAAAGGTGGCTACTGGGAGAAGCCCATTGAAATGCCACAGAAAAGCATGATGCTCTCCCTGATGGCCTCCAAAGGCCTCAAATTGTTATATTACAATACAGCAAGTGATATCCATGATGATTCAAGGTCAAAAAAAACCACACGAGGTATAATGTTAATAGAATCAAGCAAAAGAACTTTTAAGAAAGATTTCTATCTAAAATGGTTTTAAGCCTGCAATTAAATATCTGACAGAGGATATCAAGATGGAGATGGGTGGAGATCTATAATTATTCCTGTTTATATCAATCAACAAATATCTCGAATTTATTGCAGTATTCCTAAACTTTTGAGTTACGTCCCATTCCTGACGTATAAAAATCCCATGCCCTTTCTGCAGTTTGTATTAGGAAAATAGGTTCTTTACTTTTCCAAATTCCAAATATGCTTTTAAAACTATGTATGCTTCCTTGATGTTCTGACATGTGCTTTTCCTCCCTCTAAAATACAGAATTAACCTCTAATCTGTGAAATTAGGTTCTTCTTTTCTTAATCAAATAGTTTTCAAATCTTGAGCCTTAGTTCATACATTTTTAAAAATATAAAAAAGGAACATCAAGACCAGGTAAGAGTGGAATGCAAAATGTACACATGTAAATACACAAACAGCCCTAAGAACCTTCAACTTGGGTATTATTCTTCTGTATAAACTTAGATTCATTCTATTTCCCAGATTCATTCTTATTCTCTACTTTATTACAATCACACTACAGTTTTCAAAAGGCCACTTCAAATTCTTGGTAGAACAAAACAGGTAAAAATTTAAATGTTTTAATATTGTGGAAAATGACTGACTTATATTACCAGCATACAAGGGCATATTGTCACACTAACATATGAACCAACAAATTTTTCGCATTACCTTCTATGAAGTCATTTTCATTAAATATCAGTTTTTCTCCAAGGGGACCATCCTCATCTTCCTGTTCATCATCTTCATCAGGATTATTAATGACCTCCAATCCAGCTTCAATAACTTCTACCAATTCATCTCGCTTGTCTTTTCTAACTGGCTTTTCCTCAGGATGGCGAGTGAGACCCATTTCCAACTGGAACACTTTCATTAAGGTGAAACTTTCAAAGGGAATGACCCCATACTCACTAGGTAGTTTGGCTCCTGTGCTAACTTCAGCTTTGTCAATTTGGGAATGAAGAAACTCTAAAAGATCACTAGGTGCTTGTTCTTTGTTGCCTTGATAGCCTATGCCATTAGCCCCTACGTTTTTTCTTTCTTGCAATGATCTCATCTTCTCACTCATTTCTTGTAATTCTTGTTTTAGTTGGGCAATTTGGCGCTTCAGACTGGTTGCCCTGGTTTGATAATGTTCTTCTTGCTCCTGCAATAGGGCTTGATAATATTCTCTACCATAATTTTCCCCAACGACCCCAGGAAGAGATGCATTTCCATCAGTCTGGGGGGCACATTCCAGAAGGTACAAAAATAATACCAAACTGCAGAGTAAAGCAAGACCCAACAACAGCCAATGAGTCCGGGTCTGAAGAATCAATCCTCTTCTAGGCATTCTTATCAATGTGGACTTGTGTAATGAGATAAGTTCTTTGTTTGTTCATACCTTTAGCAAAAGGTTATCAAAAATTAAAAACAAAACCAGGATTTCCATAAAAGGTACCAAAACAAATTCTGCTGTAGCTTAAAAAATTTCTTCCTTCACAGTCAAGACTACTTGCAGAAATGAGAAAGTACACATCTTCCTGTATTGTTACCGTGATATCCAGAAGAAATCTGATCTACAGAATCAGATAAAATTCCATTACATGGGTGGTGACCTTTCTGTAAGAAACAAATTAGAATCAATGAGAATTTTGTTTCCTTATGTACATCAAATTGTTGGCAGTGTAAACTTAGCTATGTGACCATTATATGTAGAGCAGCATGAGAGGCGCTAATAAAATTGAGAATATTCAGTAAATTCTTGGAAAAACTATTAAGAAAAAATCTTACAAAATACTAAAATATCACATGCAATATACTTTTCCCCCCACACATAATACTATTAAACCAGAAGGTCTACATATCCATAATCTCTTGAATGAATCAAAGAAACATTAAAGTTCTATTTAGCATACTTTGTGTTACATAGACTCTACTGTATTCTAATTATTTAAAAATTCTACTGCTCATAGCTCTTTATTAACATAATATTTTGATTAATACATCATCTCCCACCTACTGCATATCACCATTTGGGAAATGAGTTTCTATAAATTGTTATATTAAGAATGGCTTACTAGAAAGATGTGTTCTTTCAGTTTATTCAATTCAAGCATTCTATTTCACTGATTTATATGGCTCAACTCGGTCACACTGAGAGCCTTACAATTAAGTGGAAGGAAAAATTATTTCAAAAGGTCAGACTTCTGGAAAACACATTAAGAAACATTTTTACATCCGAAGTCCTCCAATAGTTTATTTGAGCATTAGATCACATAATTCTTTTGACCATATTTCACAGCAACAGATTTCCTACAAGCCTGGGAAGGTTTAGAGTCGACATAAAGAAAAACACAAACATTTTAATGTTTATTTGCAGGGTAAATAATTACAAACCTTTTATAAATTTACAAACATACATGGTTTCATACCACAGTTAGTTGTGTGAGCTCTTCCCTGTTTCTTTCTGAACTAAGAATTCTCTTTTGTTTTCATTTAAAAATTTTCAATTACAATTGATGTTCGATTATTACTTTGTTAGTTTCAGTGTAAAGCAAATGGTTAGAAGTTTATATAATTTACAAAGTGATTCCCCTGAATAGTCTACTACCCACCTGGCACTATACATAGTTATTACAGTATTATTGACTATATTCCCTATGCTGCACTTTATATCCCCTTGACTATTTTGTAACTACCAATTTGTACTTCTTAGTCCCTTCACCATCCTCCCAATCTCCTTCCCATCCAGCAACCATCAGGTTCTCTATGTCTATGAGTCTGTTCCTGTTTTGTTTTGTTCTTTAGAATGCACATATGTGAGATCATATGAAATTTGTCTTTCTCTGTCTGACTTATTTCACTCAATGAAATACCCGACAGGCCCATCCACGTTGTTGCACATGGTTAAGATTTCATTCTTTTTTATGGCTGAGTGATATTCCATTGTATACATGTACCACATCTTCTTTATCCAACTGTCAGCTGACAGGCATTAGGCTGCTTTCCATATCTTGGCTATTGTAAATAGTGTTGCGATAAACGTAGGGGTGCATACATCTTTTCAAATCAATGTTAATAAATTTCTTCAGATAAATATCCAGAAGTAGAATTGCTGGGACATATGGTAGTTCTATTTTTAATTTTTTGAGGAACCTCCATACTGTTTTCCATAGTGGCTGCACCAATTTGAAATCCCACCAACAGCACACAAGGGTTCCCTTTTCTCCACATCCTTGCTGACCCTTGTTGTTTGTTGACTTACTATGATAGCCATTTTGACAGACAGGTGTGAATATATCTATCTCACTGTGGTTTTAATTTGCATTTATCTGATGATTAGTGACATTGAACATTTCTTCGTATGTCTATTGGCCATCTGTATGTCCCTTTGAAGAAATGTCTATTTAGGTCCTCTGCCCACTTTTTAATTGGATTGTTAGGTTTTATTTTTGGTGTGAAGTTGCATGAGTCCTATATAAATTTTGGATATTAAGTCCCTATCAGATGTATCATTGGTGAATATCTTCTCCTATTCACTAGGTTGTCTTTTCATTTTGTTGATCGTTTCCTTTGCTGTGCAAAAACTTTTTAGTTTGATGTAGTCTCATCTCGTTATCTCTTCTTTTGTTTTCCTTGCCCAAGGAGATATAGCAGAAAAAATATATATATTTGAGAGCAATGTCAGAGAGTTTACTGCCTATGTTTTCTTCTGGGAGTTTTGTGGTTTTAGGAATTACATTATAGTCTTTAATCCATTTTGAGTTTATTCTTGTATATGGTGTAAGAAGGTGGTCTAATTTCATTTCTTTGCTTGTATTTGTACAGTTTTCCCAACACCATTTACTGAATAGGTTGCCTTTACCCCACTGTATATTCTTTCCTATTTTTAATAATCTGTCATAGATTAATTGACTGTATAGGTGTGGGTTTTTTTCTGGGCTATTTTGTTCCACTGATCTATGTGTCTGTTTTTATGTGAGTATCATGGTGTTTTGATTACTATAGCCTTGCAATATACTTTGATATCAGGTAGTATGATACCTCCAACTTGTTCCTCATTCTTAAGATTGTTGTGGCTATTTGGAATCTTTTGTGGTTCCATATAAATTTTAGGATTATTTGTTCTAGTTCTGTAAAAGATGTCACTGGTATTTTTTTTCAGTGTATATTCTCCTCCCCCCCACCCCTGGTTTTGTTGAAATATAATAGACAATTAGTTGCTTGTATTAACATTGTACAATTCAATGAGTTTTTTTTTCAATTATAGTTGGCACAAATACACCGGTTTCAGTTGTACAGCATAGTGATCAGAGATCCACATAACTCATGAAGCGATCACCCTACTAAATCTAGCACCCTTCTTCCCTCTTACATATTACACGTTATTAACCATGCTAAACTTTACATTTCTGTCTATTCTGCAACTATTTGTGCCTCTTAATCCCTTTGCTATTTTTGTCGTCCACCCCAACCCCCCTCCCATCTAGTAGCCCTCAAAATATTCTCTATATCTGAGTTTGTTTTTGTTTTTTTTCTTGTTGTTCTTTAGATTCCACATGTACATAAAATCATGTGATATTTGTCTTTCTCTATCTGACTAATTTCATTTAGCACAATACTCTCTATGTCCATCAAGGCAGTATCTTTTTCCATCCCCTTCCTTTTAGTCTCTGTGTGTCTTTAATCTCAAGTGAGTCTCTTACAGGCAACACATGTAGGGGTCTTATTTTTGTGTCCATTCAGCCACCCTATCTTTTGGTTGGAACACTTAATTCTTTTCCATTTGAGGTACCTGTTGATAGGAATGTAGTTATTACCATTCCCTATTCATGTTTTTGATAAATGTTTTTTCTTCTTACAGAAGTCCCTCCAACATTTCCTGCAATATCGGCTTATACAGTCATGAAATTCCTTTTGCTTATTTTTGTCTGGAAAGTTCTTTATCTGTCCTTTGATTTTAAATGATAGCTTTGTTGGATAAAGTATTCTTGGTTGTAGATCATGCATTTTCATCACTTTGAGTATTTTGTGCCAAGCCCTTCTGACCTGCAAAGTTTCTTCTGAGAAATCAGCTGCCAGTATTACGGGTGCTCCCTTGTAGGTAACTAACTGCTTTTCTCTTGCTACTGTTAAGATTCTCTTTGTATTTAACCTTTAGCATTTTAATAATGTGTCTTGGTGTGGGCCTCCTTGGGACTCTCTAAGCTTTCTGGGGTTGTATGTCTATCTTTCACTAGGGTAGGGAAGTTTTCCATCATTATTTCTTCAAATAGCTCTTCAATGTCTTGTTTTCCTGCTGGTACCCCTATAACACAGATATTTTTACATTTAATAGTGTCCCATAGAGTCCTTAAATTATTATTATAGCCTTGGCTTCTTTTTTCTTGTCATTCTGATTGAGTGTCCGTGGCTTCTCCATCTTCCATGTAGTTAGCTCAATCCTCTTCTTCGCTCTGCTTACTGCATTTAATATGCTTTTCATCTCAGATTATGTGTTTCTCATTTCCGACTGGTTCCCCTTTATAATTTCCGTTTCCATTTTTTTTTTTATCTCTTTGTTAAAGTTCTCACTGAATTCATCTACACTTCCCCTAAGTTCACTGAGCATCTTTATAACTAGTATTTTGAACTCTGCATCTGTTCGATTGCTCAACTCTATTATTCCTGGATCTCTGTTCTGCTCTCTCATATGGTTTCTGCTTGTCTTCCCATTTTGGCTACCTTTCTCTGTTTCTATGTACTAAGCAAAGTTCCTAAGTCTCCTGGTCTTATTAGTGCAGCTTTGTGAAGTAGGTGTCCAGTGACACAGGCCTGAGAGGGGTTCAGCTCTAGGCCAAATTTAGCCACAGCCTGTGACTCTCCAGGACCACGTGTTAAGATTCAGCAAGCAATCCACAGATGCTGTGCTTATAGTTGCCTCAAGAAGCCATGCCAGAAACTGAGGTCAGTTTGCCACCAGTGTTAAGTCTTGGCGCTGCTCAGCAAGGAGCAACTAACTGACTAGCCAATGATACACCTGGATGTGGCTTGGGTGGGGCTGCAAGTTGGGGGAGGTGGAGTTTCAGGGGCTCTTTTGGGCGGAGTGATCTCTGTTATCCAGTTCGATGATGTCTCTACTATGGTGGCACTGAGTTTGTGCACGGGGAGCGGGGAGGGCTCAACAGAGGAACAATGGATACTGCCGGCACCAGTCAGTGCTGGTGCTCGGAGTGAGCAGGTCGATCACCACGAAAATCCACTTGAGGACGCGGCCCCTTTAAGAGGTGTCTGCAGCTGCTGCTGCCGCAGCCTCTATCTCACTCAGCTGCTCCAACGAAGCAGCCTCATGTCTTCACCCCCTCCTACCTTCTACCACCCAGGTTGATTAATTATTTCTCTCCCTAGTTGTAGTGCTTCTGTTCCTCTAGATCCCAGGCGACTTTCCTTGCTGTTTGCTCCTTGTTTCTGTCTCAACTTTGATTTGGTAGCAAGAAGGATGAACAGAGCCTCTATCATCTACGCCATTTTTTCCTCCACACTTGTCACTGGTATTTTGATAGAGATTGAACTGAATCTATAAGACTGCTTTGGGTAGTATGGACATTTTAACAATATTAATTCTTCCTATCCATGAGCACGATATATGCTTCCATCTACTTATATCTTCTTCAATAATATAATTTTCTGAGTACACATATTTTTACCTTCTTGGTTAAATTTATTCATAGGTATTTATTTTCTTTGATGCAAATGTAATTGGGATTGTTTTCTCTCTTTGATAGTTCATTATTAATGTATAAAAATGCAACCAACTTCTGAATATTAATTTTGTAATCTGCTACTTTACTGAATTCATTGATCAGTTCTGGCAGTTTTTTGGTGGAATCTTTAGGGTTCTCTCTATATAGTATCATGTCATCTGCAAATAATGAGAGTTTTACTTCTTCCTTTCCAATTTGGATGCCTTTTGTTTTTCCTGTCTGATTGCTGTAGCTAGGACTTCCAATACTATGTTGAATAAAAGTGGTGAAAGTAGACATCCTTTTCTTGTTCCCAAGCTTAAGGAAAATGCTTTTCGTTTTTCACTTTTGAGTATGATGTTAGCTGTGGGTTTGTCGTATATGGGCATTATGTTGAGGTATATTCCATTTCCACTTTGCTGAAAGTTTTATCATAAATGGATGCTGGATTTTGTCACTTTTTCATCTATTGATATGATCATATGATTTTTATCTTTCAATTTCTTAGCATGGTGTATCACTTTAACTGATTTGAGGATACTGAACCAATCTTTCATCCTAGGAATAAATCCAACTTGATCATGGTGTATGATATTTTTAACGTCTTGCTGAATTCGGTTTGCCAATATTTTGTTGAGAATTTTTGCATCTATGTTCATTGGGGATAGTGGCCTATAATTGTCTTTTTTTTTTTTTTTAATGTCTTTGAATCAGGGTAATTGTAGCCTTGTAAAACGAGATTGGGACCCTTCCAACTTCTTGAATTTGTTTGAATCTAATCTAAGGATTCTTAACAACATAAATCTCTATTTATGGTTAAACTTAGCATAGAGGAGGGAGGGGAGACCTCTGCCACAGAGAGAACTTCCGTTTTAATGAAGTATTTGTCAAGAAGGATATGTAGGCTTTTAACAGTTAGTTTCTACCAGTGCAGCAGAACCTATGGAGTAAGATCACCAAGGAACATTAATCCTAGTAATTTTCTTACTGATTAGGAAAGCTTGGATGCCTTCTGTGAAAAATGCTGCACTGTGTATTTTTTGTGGCACACAGCCATATGAAATGTAGGACAGATTCAAACTTCTTATGGGCAGTAGACCACAAACAATGGACTTCACTAGCCTTAGCCATTTATTAATTTTGTTAACCAAATGATAACCAAGTATTTTGAAAAATTTAATTCACCACTGAAATAGCAGTATATGTCACATATAGTACTTAGTTTTGTGTTACAATTAAACACACACACACACATATTTATGAGATTGCCACATAAAATGTATAAGTGGGCTGAGTTTTATTATGACAGCATCTGTTTTACTGATTATAAATTTTGTTTTATTGTAAGTGATGTAGAAAAAATATAGGAAAAAATTTCAATATTAAGAAACTAATTAAAAATATAAGGATGCAAAGCTAATATTATTTTCAGGACTTTACCATGCCTCGAACCCTAATTCTTAGCATAAGAAACCACTCAAATTTCATGATTTTAAGAATAAAACTCAGAGGTGTCTCTTTAAATATTTATAAGTTATTACTGGCCCATTTATTAGGGAAAAGACTAAGACTAAAACTGAATACGTGGAAACATAATTTTGTATAAATTAACAAAATTAAACATATTTAACAATATTAAATTCAAACTGTTTTGAAGTGAAACTTGATAACAGAACAGTATGTAATCTAAGCACCCTTACCTTTTATTATATGATACTTCAAATTTTTTTCTTTATATAGACAATATATTTTAAACTGTGAGATATGACCCATTAATGGGTCACCACCAAAGTTGCTGTCATTCTCTGTAATGTGTTTGTATCATAAATAAGGTTTATTCATAGTACAGACTTAATCCCAAGCAACCTTCTATGCATAAACTGCAAATAGTTAACTGTCCTGAGGAAAGAACGAGATATACTGTGGACATGAAAAAATAAGCTGTTAAAGATATGAAATACAAAATCAAGGATCTCAGAGTTGGAAAAAAAACCTAGAAGCCATCAATTCTGATTCTCTAAAACAGACAAAAGAAACTTTCTCTTATAGCCAAGATGGAGTAACTAGGACCATATTTACTCTTACACTTGAAACAACCAATGTCTTGGTTTTCAAGATATTGAACATTAGGTAATAAAGGACAATGATCTATGGAGAAACAAGAAACAAACAATTGCCCAGCTTACTGCCTTAGTTTCCAGGCCATAGCACAGGGAGCAGAACCTAAATAGCCTAGCAGACTCTCTAAATTGATGAAATGGAGTAGTCTGAGAAATCCAAAGCACCTACGTCCAAAGGATACAAACCCAGAGGAGAGAGCTGCATAGAGAGAGAACTCCAGAGCTCTGAAGAGGATACTCTTTGGGTATTCAGCAGAACATTGATCAGTGCAGGCATATGAAGAAACTAAGGCTGAAGAAAGAACCACACAAAAAATTAGAGGACACAGAACTCAGAACTCACACGAGGACAGGAATAGTGCAAGTTCCTGCCAGACAGACTGGAAAACCATAAAATTCATAGAGCAATGGGTAGAGTAAGGTCTTGCCTCAGTAGAAAATAATTAGCTCTAGACTGAATATGGCTCTGGTCCTGCCTAAATCTTAAAAGCAAACCTGAAAGAATCAAATTGTTCTCAAGTAACTCCATAACTACTTATAGAAATATAAAAATATCCAGCATCCAGCAAAATGAAATTCACAATGTCTGGCATCCAAACAAAAATTATCAGGCATACAAAGAAAAATAAATATACAATCCATAAGAAGAAAAATTAATAATCAAAATCGACCTTGAGTTGACTTATATATTGGAATTCACAGAAAAGGACAGTAAAACAATTATTATAGCTGTATTTAAAATGATGTTCATGTTCAAAAAACAGTAAGTGGAAACATGGATGGCATAAAAAAGATCCAAACTGAATTTCAGAAGATGAGAACTTCAATGTCTGAGATGAAAAATACAGTGGATGCAATGAACAGATTAGATACATCAGAACAAAATATTAATGAATTAAAGACGTAGCAATAGAAATTATACAAAATGTAAAAAGCAAAAAAAAAAAATGGAAAACATAAACAGAATACCCAATAAACTGTGTGACAACTTCAAACAGCCTAACAGATATGTAATTTGTACCAAAGAAGGGGAAGAGGGTTAGGAGAAACATTCAAAGAAATAAGGCTAAAAACTGATGAAAATTATCAACACATAGATCCAATAAGCTCAATGAATCATAAATACAACAGTCATAAAGAAAACTAAAGCAAGGTGCATGATAATCTACTGGTCGAATTCTATGACAAAAAGAAAATCAAAAGTGGCCAGAGGAAAAGCACACATCACATACAAGAAATAAGACAGTGCTGCAATATCTTTAAGAACTGAAAAGTAAAATATGCCAACTTAGAATTATATGCTCAGAAAAAGTATCCTTCAGGAGCAAAGGTAAAATACTCTTTCAGACATTAAAAAGCTAAAAGAATTCATCACCATCAGACCTGCACAAGTTCTTCAGGCAGAAGGAAAATGGTATCGGATGGAAATATGGATCTACACAAAGCAATGAAGAACCCCAGTAATGAAAATTATAATATTTTTGTTATTTAAATCCTTTAAAATATAACTGAATAAAATGGAAAAATTCCTAGAAAGACACAAATTACTAAAACTGATCAAGAAGAAATAGTAAATACGAACAGACCTATAATGAGATTAAATTAGTAATAAAAACACTACCTACAAAGAAAAATCCAGGCCCAGATGATTTCATTAGTGAATTTTACCAAGCATGTAAGAATATCAATTCTTCACAAACACTTCTAAAAAACAGAAGAGGGAACACTTCCCAACTCATTCTATGAGGCCAGTATTATTCTGATGCCAAAACCAAATATAGACATCAAAAGAAAACTACAGATCAATATTACTTATGAAGAGACACACAAAAGTCCTCAACAAAATATTAGCAAACTGAATATGTAAAACACATACAAAGAATCATACACCACGACCAAGTGAGATTTATCCCTGATGCAAGGTTGGCTAACCATTTGAAAATCAATTAATGCAACATGCCATAGCAATAGAATAAAGGACAAAACCCATATGATCATGTCAATAGACGTAAAAAAAGCATTTGACAAAATCCGACACCCCTTCCTGATAAAATCACTCAACAAACCAGGATTAGAAGGGGACTTTAGAAGGAGACTTCCTCAACATGATAAAAGGCCTATACAAAAAACTCACAGTTAACTTTATATTTAATGGTGAAAGATCAGGAATAAAACAAGGATGCTGCTCTTGCCACTTCTATTTAACATTGTACCGGAGGTTTTAGCCAGGCAAGAAAATTAGGCAGGAAAGTAAAAAACATCTGGATTGGAAAGGAAGAAGTAAAACAATCTCTATTTGCAGATGATATAATCATGTGTACAGACAATCCCAGGAAGTCATTAAAAATCTATTATAACTAAAAAAATGAGTTCAGCCAGGTTACAGGATATAAGATCAATATACAAAAATCACTGTATTCTATATACCAGCAATGAACAATCTGAAAATGAAATTAAGAAAATTCCATTTACACCAAAAAGAATAAAATGCTTAGCAATTTTTGCAAAAGCAGTGCAAGATTTGCATTCTGAAAAATACGAAACACTGTTGAAAGAAATGAAAGATTTAAATAAATGAAAAGACACTTATCTATGCTCATGAATCGGAAGACTTAATATTATTAAGATGGCAACACTTAAATTGATCTACAGATTCAATACAATCATCCTCAGAATCCTGATTTCTTTACAGAAATTCAAAGCTGATACTAAAATTCGTACAGAAATTCAAAGAACCCAGAAGAACTAAAACAGTCTTGAGAAAGAACACATTTGGAGGACTCATACTTCCTCATTTCAAAATTTACTTCAAAGCTACAGTGATCAAGGTACTATCATAAGAATAGATATAGAGATCAATGGGACAGAATTTAGAGTCCAGTAATAAACCTTTATATTAAGTTAACTGATTTTTTAGAAGGGTGGAAGGTCATTCAATGAAGAAAAAATGTCTTTTCATAAATGATGCGGGGATGATATAGTCACATGTAAATGAATGAAACTGGACCCCACCTCACTTCATATTCAAAAATTAAGTCAAAATGACCAAACTGACTGAAACTGACTAAAGATCTAAATATAAGAGAAAATTGTAAAATTCACAGAACAAAACATAAGTGTAAATCTTGGTGTCCTTGAATTAGGCAATTGTTTCTTATATGTGACACCAAAAGACCAAAGACAAAATAAATAAATTGGACTCATTAAGAAGAAAGACTTTTGTGCTGCAAAAGATATCAAGTGAAAAGACAATCCCAAAAATGGGAGAAAGTATTTCTAAGTCATATTTCTAATAGTAGTCTGTGTACAGAATATATAAAAAGTGACTGTAAATTAATATTAAAAAAAAAACACAATGGGCAAAAAATCTGAATAGATATTTCTCTAAGGAAATATAAGAATAGCCTATATACACATGAAAAGATGCTCAACATCACTAGCAAACAGGGAAATGCAAATCAAAACATAATGAGATAAGACTCAACATCCATTAAGATGTAATTAAAAAATGAATCAAAGATCTAAACATAAAACCTAAAACTATTAAACCAAAGCATAGGAGAAAAATCTTTGTGACTTTAAGTTAGGCAAAGATTTCTTTGATATGATACTAACAGCATAACAGATAAACTAGACTTCATCAAAATTGGTAACTTGTGCTCTCTGAAAGACACTTTTCAAAACAGACCGATCAGCAGTACGGAAACTGAAACAATCATCAAAAATCTACTAAAAAGTAAAAGTCTAGGACCAGATGGCTTCACCGGTGGATTCTACTAAACATTCAAAGACGATTTAATACCTATTCTCTTCAAACTCTTCCAAAAAATTGAAGAGGAGGCAATACTTCCCTACTCATTTTATGAGGACAATATCACTCTGATATCAAAACCCGGTAAAGATAACACAAAAAAAGAAAACTACAGACTAATATCTCTCATGAACACAGATGCAAAAATCCTAAATAAGATACTAGTGAACTGAATACAGCAACATATTAAAAAGATTATACACCATGTTCAAGTGGGCTTCATCCAAGAGGCACAGAGATGGTTCAACATAAGCAAATCAATTAATGTGAGGCACCACATAAACAAATTAAAAAATAAGAATCATATGATCATATCAATAATGCAGAAAAAGCCTTTGACAAGATACAGCACCCATTTATGATCAAAATACTTAACGAAATCGGTATAGAAGGAAAGTATCTTATAAATAAAGGTCATATATGACAAACCCTCAGCCAACATTATACTTAATGGTGAAAAACTAAAAACTTTCCCTCTAAGATCAGGAATAAAACAAGCCTGTCCACTATCACCACTGTTATTCAATATAATATCGGAGGTCCTAGTGAGTGCAATCAGACATGAGAAAGATAAAAACAGCATCCAAATAGGAAACAAAGAAGTCAAATGGTCACTATTTGCGGATGGCATGGTTCTCTATGTAGAAAACTCTAAAGACTCCACAAGAACACTACTAGAAACAAGCAAATACAGTAAAGTTACTGGATACAAAATCAATGTTGAAAACTCCATAGCGTTTCTATACTCTAATAATGAAGTGTCAGAAAAAGAAGTGGAAAAAATAATTCCTTTTGCAATTGCAACAAAAAGAATAAATGAATCTAATGAAATGAATCTAACAAAACATGTGAAAGACTTATATAGTTAAAAGTATAAGACCCTAATAAAAGAAATCGAAGAAGATACAAAGAAATGGAAAGATATTCTGCGTTCTTGGATTGGAAGACTCAACATAGTTAAAATGACCTTATTACTTAAAGCATTACACAGATTTACTGCAATCCCCATCAAAATCCCATCAGCATTTTTTAAAGAAATAGAACAAAAAATCATCAGATTTGTATGGAAGCACAAAAGACTCCGAATTGCCAAAGCCATCCTGAGAGAAAAGAACGAGGCTGGAGGCATCACGCTGCCCGACTTCAAATTATACTACAAAGCAACAATAATCAAAACGGCATGGTATTTACAGCAAAACAGAAACATGGACCAGTGGAACAGAATCGAGAGTCCAAAAGTAAGCCCATGTTTATATGGGCAAATAACTTTCAACAAAGACGCCCAAAACATACCAT
>NW_006433879.1:473923-495859 GCF_000325575.1 Pteropus alecto | reverse complement strand
CACATGTTGGAGAGAATGTGGAGAAAGGGAACCCTCTTGCACTGTTGGTAGGATTGCAAATTGGTACAGCCACTATGGAAAACAGTATGGAGGTTCCTCAAAAAACTAAGAATTGATCTACCATATGATCCAGCAATCCCTCTACTGGTTATTTACCCCGAAGACTTGAAAACTCATATCCGAAAAGATATCTGTGCACCAATGTTCATAGTAGCATTATTCACAGTGGCCAGGACATGGAAGTAACCGAAGTGTCCTACAACAAATGACTGGCTAAAGCAGCTGTGGTACATATATACAATGGAATATCACTTAGTCCTAAGAAGAGATGAAATATTGCCTTTTGCAACAAAATGGATGGACCTTGACATAATCATACTAAGCAAAATAAGGCAGACAGAAAAGGTTGAAAATCACATGACTTATATGTGGGTTATAAAGGTTGAAAATCACATCACTTATATGTGGGTTATAAACCTAAAAGCAACAAATGAACAGGACAAACAGAGACTCATGGACATGAACAATGGACTAGTGGTTACCAGAGGAGAGGGAAGGGGGAGGGGGAACAAATAAAATAAAATGTTAAATATAAATAAATACAAAAAAATAAAATACAATATAGCTGGGAAAAAAAAGAAGTCTAATTGCAAGTCTATATAGGTACCGTATGCTGCTCTCTGGAAGCTATGAGACTGTATATTTATCCACAAAGATAAATATATCACAACTTTCATCAGAATGTATCTAGGTGTGTCTATCAATCTTCTTTTAATATTCTTGGTATATTTTTTTCCATTCATAAAGTCAGATACATCTACCTAGAAAAAATTCACTATTTTCTTCCTTCGTTCCTTTCATGGTATTCTGGTTTCATTCCACTGTAAGGTAGAAATGGGAAATCTGGCATCTACTGCAACTTGCAAGCAGAGCAGAATGGGGAAAAGGAGCTGTTAGCACAGCCAGAACCCCTGAAACTGTGCCACATCTTCCCATAAGCGCTCTGAAAAGGTATACTTCCTGATCATCCCTATTACGCAAGTGAAGAAACAGAGGCCAGGGAAAGAAGGTTTGATTTATATTTGCCGTACTTTGTCTCCTGATATATCTTTCTGTTTGGCTTCGGCTGCCTAAGACTCTGTCTGTTATACTCCTACTCTCATGATCTCTGTTCTCTCTGGTTATTTCTCTTCTTCCAGTTTCTATTCCCTTCCGGAACTCCTATTAGATGTAAATGGTTCTTTGGGATCTATTTTCCATGCCATGGCTAATTTTTCCTATTTTCTATGTTTTAATATTCAGGAACTGATTGCTTATTTTCAAGACAGTCTATATTTAAATGGCATGATACTTTCCTAACTCTAAGCATACTACTACTAATTTTAAAATTTTCTTCTGTTTCTTACATTAACTCCATTGCTTCAGGTTTAGTTCTTGATTTGTTCAGTCTGAGCCATCTCTTACATCTTATTGATTTCCCACAAATGCTTAGTGATTTCTGTTGTCTGTTCCTATTATAACTGTACTCCTGTAGTAAATTCACATTTGTAACTAACCCTATAATTCAATTGTACATTTATACCCAGTACTTGTGTAATACGACAATAACTGTAAGTTCTTTGATTTGCAATTCCAGATTCTTCAATCTATTTTTAGTCATATACTTTAGGTGTTTCATTTCCCCTAACAACCACTAACTTGAATAACACAGTTCTTACCTAAGTGTTACACAACGAGCTTCAGGGACTGATTATCACCAGCTCTGATAGACTTGTCCAACAGACAGTTAAAGAAGTAGTAACAGTCTGGTAGATTATCACAGTTGTGTAATCCAAGGAGTAAAAAACAATAATATGGTAATGAGTCCTTAAGTCTTGAAATCATAAGTTATGTCTTTTACCAATCTTTAATGTTATATGTTAAAATAACAATTTCTACTCTTTAAAAAGAAGGCTTCACGTTGGTTAAAATGTAATTTTCCACCTACCTTATGATTCAGCCATTCCATAGCGCGCAGAAATTCATACAGATGTTCACTAACACACTTACAAAAATGTTCATAGTATTCTTTAAAACACATAATACACAAAAATTTGCCATACTTTGGAAACACAAATATTCATCAACAGAAATGTAGTCATATAATCATACAAAGGAATATTTAACATTGATAAAAAGAATGAACTGTTACACAAAATATCATGGGTGAATCTCACAATGTGCTGAGCATACTGTATAATTCCATTAATATGAAGCCCAAAATAGACAAAACGAATAGATGAAGACAGAAATCTGGATAGTGATTAGGGGACAGAGGCATAATTGACTTGGAAGAAGCAGAGGGAAACACCTGGGATGACAGAAATGTTCTATAGTTACAACTTGATCTAGATGGTGGTTACACAAGTTAATATATAAAAATTCATTGAGCTGTACAGTTAAGATTTATGTGCTATTTGACTTCATATATACCTCATGAAGGTATATACCACTATAAAAAAGTTAAGAAATAAATGTAATTTCCAAACTGGCTGGAACTAAAACTGTGCTTATTTATGTCCAAGTTATCTGAGCCATAAATTGGAAATTCAACATCTTTTTTTACATTCGTTTAGTCACATGACAATTTCAAACGCATGGTATCAAAATAATACAAAATGTTAACATTTCTCAGTCATAAAATACTGGGTTTCCCACTTCCAATTTCGAAAATACTATTTTAATATAGCATGAAAAAACATTAATTTCACCAGAAATAAAGACCCAGCTCCTAAGATCCAGGCATCACATGTTAAGTCTCAAGAGCAGGCTGAAGGAAAAAAACTTAAGATTTATAATCAAATTTTCATTCTGTCAATAACATCATCAGAAATAAAAGCTTCACTATTGTGTTTACAAATTAGTCCTCAGCAAGTTGCTCAAGAATAATGCAATTTTCAAGATGAATTATAAAAATGCAAGAGGCTTCTCTTCTCGAAGTCTCCTCGGCCCCGCTAATTCCTATACAAATGTGCGTCTTTAAAGGCGCCTGCCAGAGACAGGGGCTACTGTTAGAGAATACTATTTTAACGTAATAAAGAAGGAACAAAGTTTACCCACTGAAAGGAGCAGATATCGTGGCGAGCAGAAATTTTTGGTTTAAAAAAATGTACAAAAATAAAACACAAGCAAACCAACATCTCCGGCAGCACGGTTCTCAAAACAAAACTCAAACCGCTCAGAAAAACCGTGGCTTTTCCTGACACCAGAGAAGACTTCGGAGAGCTAGTTCGTGAGGCGATCCTACGGGACAGGCTCCCCTGAGGGCTCGTAGGTGAAGTGACCCGACCCGGACAGGGATTCACGGTCCCCGAGCCGCGCCCGAGCTCGAGTCGTCGGAGCCGCAGGCGGGCGAGGACGGGTAGACCGGGTACTTACCGCACTCGCCAGTCTGCGCACAGAAGCAGCCGCCTCTCCAGCCGGACACACCCGAGAGGCGCCCTGCCACCGGAGGCTATGCCACCTCGCCGCCCACCCGCCCGGGCCACCGGCATGCGGACGCCGGCCACTTCCGGCGTGAGTGAGGAAATGAGGCCGCAGTTGTGCAGCGCGCCCGCTCCGCAGCTCCGCCTCCGTCCCGCCCCAGCCCTACAGCCCCGCCCATGGCCACTCTATCTCAGAGGGCCGGATTGCTGGCTGTGCAGGAGGGCGTGCTTCATCGAGGATGTGTCACTGTCCTGCCCCAGAGCCCTGTTCTGGGAACCTGAAAGAGAGATGAGTGCCTGCGTGGGCACTGAGCTAAGGACTGGCTGGCTAATCGCCAGAGGTATCTCAGCATCCTCCCTGAGCTGCAGCTGCTTGTGAGACCCCAGTAAGGGAGCCCTGGGCTGCCAGTGATCTTTAGTCTAGTTATCCCTCTCCTTTGCACCTGAGTCTCCTTACACGTGAAATGAGGGAGTCGAGGTAGACATTCTGGGAAATGACTCCTTGGTCTCACATTGTATGAGTTCCATAAAGGAAAAAGAAAGCGCCTCCCTGACATCCCCTCCATTCAGCTGCTTATTCCAGAGACTTCTCATGGCACTTTGTCCCACCCTGAGCATCTTCTTACACCATATACTAGAATAAACTGAAAATTGCATTAAAGACTATAATGTAAGACCAGAAACCATAAAACTCCTAGAAGAAAACATAGGCAGTAAACTGTCTGACATTGCTCTTAATATTTTTTTCTGATATGTCGCCTTGGGCAAGGAAATCAAAAGAGATAAACAAATGGGACTACATCCAACTAAAAAGTTTTCACAGCAAAGGAAACCATCAACAAAACAAAAACTAACCACAAAATAATGAAAAGTAGAGATTCATGGAACTGGAATATGAACTGAGAAAGAGAGATGAGTGGGGGTAATAAAAAGTAAACATGATGAAAAAATGGGCAGAGGATCTGAATAGACATTTTTCCAAAGAACACATACAGACACACTGCAAATAAGTATATGAAAAGATGCTCAATATCACTAATGATCAGAGATATGCAAATCAAAACCACAGTAAATACAACCTCACAACTATTAGAATGGCTATTGTCAGAAAGACAAGAGATAAATGCTGGCAAGTATATGGAAAAAAGGGAAGCCTTATACCTTGGTGGTGGGAATGGAAATTGGTGCAGCCATTATGGAAAACTGTATTGAGGTTCCTCAAAAAATTAAAAATAGAACTACCATATGTCCCAGCAATTCCACTTCTGGATATTTATCTGAAGAAATTTATTAACACTGATTTGAAAAGATGTATGCACCCCTACGTTTATTGCAACACTATTTACAATAGCCAAGATATGGAAGCAGCCTAAGTGCCTGTCAGCTGACAGTTGGATAAAGAAGATGTGGTACATGTATACAATGGAATATCACTCAGCCATAAAAAAGAATGAAATCTTAACCATGTGCAACAACGTGGATGGGCCTGTCGGGTATTTCATTGAGTGAAATAAGTCAGACAGAGAAAGACAAATTTCATATGATATTGCACATATTTGCAATTTAAAGAACAAAATAAACAAAACAGGAACAGACTCATAAATATAGAGAACAACCTGATGGTTGCTGGATGGGAAGGAGATTGGGAGGATGGTGAAGGGACTAAGAAGTACAAATTGGTAGTTACAAAATAGTCAAGGGGATATAAAGTACAACATAGGGATTATAGTCAATAATATTGTAATAACTATGTATAGTGCCAGGTGGGTAGTAGACTAATTAGGGGAATCACTTTGCAAATTATATAAATGTCTAACCATTTGCTCTACACTGGAAACTAACATAAAATAATATAGAACATCAATTGTAATTGAAAAATTTTTAAATGAAAACAAAAGAGAATTCTTAGTTCAGAAAGAAACAGGGAAGAGCTCACACAACTAACTGTGGTATGAAACCATGTATGTTTGCAAATTTATAAAAGGTTTGTAATTATTTACTCTGCAAATAAACATTAAAATGTTTGTGTTTTTATGTCGACTCTAAACCTTCCCAGGCTTGTAGAAAATCTGTTGCTGTGTAATACAGCTGAAAGAATTATGTGATCTAATGCTCAAATAATCTACTGGAGGACTTTGCCAGATGGGTGGGGGTTTGGAGGCTGGGTGAAAAGCGTGAAGGAATTAAGAAGTACAACTTGGCAGTTACAAAATAGTCACAGGATAGTGAAGTACAGCATAGTGAATATAATCAATAATATTATAATAAGTATGTATGGTGCCAGGTGTGTACTAGACTTATTGGGGCGATCAATTCATAAGTTACAGAAATGTCTAACCACTATGGTATGTACCTGAAACTAATATAATATTGAATGTAAACTGTAATTAAAAAAAAAAAAAAACTAGTAAAAAAAACGCAAACAAAAATACTTGTGGTCCTGCAGATTAGCAGTGACATGGCTTATTCCACAACCAACCATCTACTGACAAGGACCCTTGTAAGTATTATAAACAGAAAATACACTGGGGAAAAATTTGTCCCATTTTAAGAGACAAAGAAGAATCCCTCAAGTCAGATTAATGAGAATGTTCCAAGGAAGAAAAAGCACCCAATATCCTGCCACACCTTTAAATACAAAGATGAAGTAACTATAAATATAGATGGTATGGTAGTTTCCTAGGTCTCCTGTAACAAATTACCACAAACTGGGTGGCATAAAACTACAGAAATTTATCAAGGATTCAAGAGGGCCAATACTCCCTCCAAAGGCTCTGTGGGAGGATCCTTCCTTGCCTCTTCTAGCATCTCGTTGTTGTCAACAATTCTTAGTATTCTTTGGCTTATAGATGCATCACTCCAATCTCTACCTCCATCTTCACGTGGTATTCTCCTCTGTGTCTTCCCTGTTTCCAAATTTCCCTCTTTTTCTGAGAACACCTGTCTTTGGATTAGGGCCTGCCCTTATCTAGTATGATCTCATTTAACTTGATTGCATGTACGAAGACCCTATTTTCAAATAAGGTCAAATTCACAGATTCTGGGGTAAGGACTTGAACATACCTTTTCAGGGACACAGTTCTACCCACTGTATATGGTAACCTCATGAATTTCTGGTACATACAGGCACTAGTCTTTCTGCATTAAGTCCTGCTACCTTTGCTCAACCTCTTCCTTGGAGTAAACATGAACAGACACAGGTAGTAAGCATTTCGAATAACCCACAGATTTTGTTTTTCCCAACCTTTAACTGTAAGCCTGGAGTCCTTGATTGAAAAACATTCCTTCCAGCTCCGTGATACCCCCCTGCAAATTTAATATGGAGAGACTAACTTTGCAATTTTAAATGTACACCAGAGTATTTGGGACTATTTGTAAGATTCTAGAGGACTCCTCTATCCATAAGCAAGTTCATTATGCTCTGAATGTACCTTTGATTTCCCCATTATATTTGAAACATACCCCAGATAAGTATTTGACACTGTACCCAACACATATCAGAAAAATAATTGGAGCAGAACCTGTTAAAATTCAGATAGAGCCTATCAACCATTATCTAAACTTCCCCAATATCTGTTGAAGCCAAAAGTAAAAGAAGGGATCACACTCATAGTTGAAGCCTCAGATCCAAAGGTCTTCTCATGCCCTGCAGTAGCCCTTGTAATACACCCTCCCTGGCAGTAAAGAAACCAAGTGGATAGGGACATCTATTTGTTGAAGACTGCAGGGCCACAAACAAATTGTTATTCCTCATTTCCTAACTCTAATACTATCCTGCAAGTCATTTGCTGAAGCCACTTGCTGTAGTGAACTTTTGCTCAACTTTTTTCAGTGTGCTTATAGAAATTTTTTTTGTGTGTATGTATAGTAAAATATACATAACCTAAAACTTATCATTTTAAACATTTTTAAGTGTACAGTTCAGTAAGTACATTCATATTGTTGTGGAACCATCACCACTATCCAACTTCAGAACTTTTTCATCATCCCAAACAGAAACTCTGTCCTCAATAAACACTAACTTTCCACTTTCCCTTCCCCCAGCCCCTGGCAACCACTGTTCAATTTTTGTCTCTGTGAATTCACTACTCTTAAGTACCTCATGCAAGTGAAAGTGTACGTTATTTGTCTGTGTGTCTGGCTTATTTCACTTAGCAAGTTTTCAAGGTTCATCCATGTTATAGTATATGTCAGAATTTCATTCCTTTTTAAGGCTGAATAATGACAGTCAATACCTTTTTACCTTCATTGGGGAAAGATAACAATCCTCCTGGACAGTCATGCCCCAGGGGTTTACTGAAGCTCCTTGTTTTTTCTAGGTATTTAATCAAGACTTAAATGATCTAAATTTCTCTTGTGATTCAGTTCTGACACAATATGTAGATCATCTCCTACTTTGCTGAGAGAAAAAGGGTTCCACTTATACTGTCTTAGCAGAAAAGGGACATAAAGTTTCAAAAGATAATGACAGTTTTGCCAAAACATAGTCCATTATTTAGGGCACGGCTCATCTAAAGGGGGAAAAGCACTCCCTTCTGATAAACTAAAAACTACCAAAATCTATCCTAGACTCCCTCACAAAATCACATTTGAGAGGAATTTGAGGTATAACTATATATTGCAGACAAATTTTTCTGTGATTGTGACATTTTGTGTATTGACTAAGTTCTCAGAAAGAGGTTCTCTCCTGTGAAAGCCCACCTTCTGAAACCTGAAGGCAGCTCTTCAATGACCTTCTTCCCTAGACATCCATAACAACGTAAAAACCTTTGTCTATTTATGTATGAGTGATCTGGACCAACCTTTGAAGTTTCATGGGAACCATCCAAAAACCCATTGCTTACAATAGCCTTCCCTTGACCTGGAGCAAAGACTTATTCCTCCTTTTTTAGGGCAAATGATGAGCTAGTTCTAGGCTCCTCACTTGGCCTCATGATTTTTCCTATAGGACAGACATTACTATTGACTGAGAACACAATACTTTTCAGCTAAATGCTTAACCTCTTATTAAATTCTATTACTCTCTTCCTTTCACATTACTTTTCACTGCTGCAACACCCTGAATTCTGCACTCTCCTTCCCCTATCAGAAGAAGGGGGGAGCCTTGTGATAATCCTACCTCAAATAATTAGGGAACTCTCTGTATCTCACTCAGATTTCTTAGTCTCTTATTGAGAACTCTGACTTAATACCGTTTGTTGATGGATCACACCTCAAAACTAAAGCTGGAAGTTATCAAACAGCATATACGATCAGTAATTTAAAGTCTCTTTTAGAATATAGTCCTCTACCTGCGGTAAAATCAGCCCAGATGGCAGAACCTATTGCATTTAAGAGAGCTTGTCAACTAGCCAAAGACTAGACAGTAAACATATATACAGATAGCAAATATGATTTTGGAGTAGAACATCACTTTGGGATACCAGAACTCCCACAAAAATGCATAGCAAGTTAAGCAACTTTTAGATGCGCTCTGCCTCAGAAAGAGGTGGCTATTATAAAGGTTGAGAACTATGCAAAAAGAGACAATGTTGAGCTAAAGGAAATCTCCTAACAGATTATCCTGCCAAACAAGTAGCCTTAACCAAGTTTATGATCCTATCTAAACCCTCAAAGTATAAATCTCTGCAGGGACTGAAAGAGCCCATTATAAAATATCAACATTTAGTCCCTGATTCTGAAAAGAGAGCGGGAGGAATCTGTACTCTTCATTTAGATAATCTCTGGTGCCACAAGATAGTTGCTTGCACCAGATGAGTTCAAATAGATATTATCTAAATTTCTCTGTGAAACCACTCATAAGGTACAAATCGATTACCAGCTTAAATCGCTGGAGGAGAAGCTTTAAAGATACTAGATGTTATTTTTGGGTCATATGTCACCAGTCAACAACATAAGCCTGGAAAAACTAAAGGTGGGATATAGCCAGGAACCAAACCTCAAGGACCCTTTGAACACCTTCAGATGGATTTTATCTCTTCATGGGATTTGAATGTTTTAGATTTGAATATGTCACATAAATGAAACTTTAGGGCATCAAACTGAGGATTTTTGGCAATCTAAAAGCAGCTGACTTAAGATCTGTAAAACAAACACATGACCTAGGATAGTAGACAACTTAGGCCCAAGATGTTGGACCAAGACCCCTAATTCCTGTTTTATTTTTTATCTGCTTGCATGTAATCATTCTTCTTATTTCTCATAACCCCCTGGTTGTCATCCACCAGGAATGGCCCTTTTCCTCTCTTGTCTCTCTTTATATAATTGTTAGGTCAGAACATACTAATTCTAATGCCATTGTTAGGTTATCCCAATCAGTAGGCATTGCCCTAGATCTTACCAACTGTTGAATTTGCTATCCATCACCAAACCCCCACAATGAAAACCTCTGGGAAACTCCAGTCTCATCAAAGGAGGGAATTATAGGGAATTATAGCTGATGGCAGATCCATTTGCAGCAACATAGACAAGTGACTTTAAACAAGTTAACCTGTGACTTTGCTAGTATCCTGTTCTCCCAGAAAAAGAACCAGTTATTAGTCTATCGATCACACCCCAAGTAATTCTAAATTTGAATTTAACAACCATCATAGGGTGATGAGCCAAATACTTGCTGCTTGTAAGGGATAAATAGAAGTCCAAATATGTAATCAGCTCATGGAAAGCTTGGCTCTGGCCTTTTATGAACAGATTCCTTTTCCTAGCTCTCCATGTTTCACTGCCAGATATTATAACTTTTGTTAGGATGCCTGGTCCTGTTTGCTTCAGACTAACATCTCATGCATGTAAATAGTATTAAGACTTGTCTGTACACAGACTAATAAATCTGAATTATTTCTATAAATCATCAAGGTTGAAAATTCTGATTCAGACATGAGCTCCAAAACAAAGCCACCCTTGATTATTCAGCATTCTTTCTGGGGGAATTACTGACTCATTGTATAGCAGATTCCCATTGGTGAGAATTATACATCTAGGATTGTAATAAACTTATCACTAACTCTGGCAGAAGTCATTGGTGGTACCACCTCTTCCCTAGATGAAATGCAGATCAATCTCAGCTCTTTGGCATGAGCAGTGATGGACATTGCTCTGGATTTCTTATTGGTTAGTCATGGTCTGTGACATTCCTAACGCAGTTCTTGGATCAATGAAATGGGGAAGATGGGACAGGTGATACAATGCCTTAAGGCAAAAGCTATTTGGCTCTCTAAAGTGGTCCCTCATGGCCTATATAGGGCTTGTTCTTGACCTGGGTTAGAGTTCTTGGTTCAAAGCATCTTACAGGGATTAATTGTTCTTATCTTTGTCATAGTGGTCATAATACTGGTCCACTGCATTCTATCCAGAGTCTGAAATGCTTCTGCACAGCCATTTTCTTATCAGATGATCACCATGATGATCAACAGCAAGGTCAAGAAGATCTCATGATGCAGTTGACCATGGAGATCACTGAATAAATCTATCTCTAAGTGGTGAAGATCTGGATTTTTTTTTTTTTTTTACTTCCCTGAATGTATCAACCTCCAAGCAAGAAAATGGCTAAGAGTAAGGACTGAGAGATTGAATATGCAGACCGACCACACATTACTGAAGAACTCTGACCCACCATCTCTGCAGTAATCAACCCAGAATGGTCAAGACTTGGTCAATGACTGTCAGCTTTCCTATTTTTTGCTCCAAGTCAGAACCAGCCTGAGAAAGCCAAATATGTTTCCCAAATGAATCATGTAAGATGCCATTTCTAGTTAGCCTGCTTCCAGCTACCCCATTCCAACCTCTCATCACAGCACACCTGGAGCCTCTCCACACCTTTTTTCCCCATCAAGCTTTCCCACTTCTCTGCCAGCCTTTTGAGTCTCTGCCAAAAATAAGTGATAGTGGCAGAGTCTCTTGCTATAGCAAGTTTAGAATAAATAGCTTCTGCTTGTTCTCATTTGGGTGGTCTTTATTCCCGCAAAACTAGATTACAGATAATTTGATCTCTCTCAAAAGATAGAATTTCCTACCACAACACTTCTTTTACTTCTTTCAATGATTGTCTTTAGAGACCAGAATCCTCCTCTGTATCATTCCTATTCTTAAAAATCATTTCCTATAACTTTTCTTTTTGTTTCCCACTCATGAAGTCTTCCAAACCCTTGAGATGTTCTTAGATTCTCAGGCCCTGTTGCCAGTGCCTCTAGAAAAATTTTATTTTAAGCTCTTTAAAACTCCCAGAAGGCACAAAGTATGGAGCAAGTCACATGACCTCGGTGAGAAAAGCCTCCCAGGAGAGGGGGATGTGATACAGGCACCACGTGTTCTCCCTGCATTCCTCTGGACAAAGTCTCTTGCCTCATGTAGCAAGAGGCAGCCTTATGTTCTTTCTTCTCCTGGGCTAGACCCTTCCCATAGAAATGATTTTCCTCTGTGAGGGAAATGACAAGTGCAGAAAAGGACTGGAGTGCAGGTGAGAAACAAGAGCAGCCAAAAAGGATATTGTTTACTCTGGTACTGTTTACAAAATCGACAAAGATAAATAAAAACATGGACACTTAAAATAGACTTTTCATTTTTATTCAAGAACTTGACAGTTTGCATGGTAAATATTGGCTCTATAAAACATTAAACTGGCTTCCTTCTCAAAAGATAATATATATATTTCTAAGGTTTAGAATGCACTTTCTTTACGTTGCCTGTGCACTTGAACTTGAATTTTGAACTTGAATTGCCCAGCGTCATCTGAAAGGATGCAGGATTATGGTCTTTTCCTGGTGTGAGACAGAGCTCCTGAAGTCACAGTAGTTGAGGTAGTCTCAGGTCTTCAGGCTGCCTGGTGTATTCTCTGTGACGCTGAAGCCCTGCAGCCTGAAGTCACCACAGACAGAGGACCTCCCTATATGGTTCCCCACTGAGAGATCTCAGTTGGCCAAGTCTTGTGATTTAGCACATCCCAGAAACATCTGCAAAAATATCTTGTAACTCGACACAGTAATCAAAATCTGAGTTGCAAGGATTAACTGTGATTTCTTTCAGGTTTTCACCATGTGTGCCTCTTTAACTTGAGGAGTGAAGCTTACTCTTCCAGTTGTTAGACAGCCACCCATCCAGCCTCATCTGTATGACGTGGCAGGGTGCCTCAAACTGAAAGCTTCTCTACCTACAAATTCTGATTTCTTATCATCTCAGCTAAGATAATCCTTCATGAGTCCTAGCTCCTTAAAGAGGGAGGAGATTTTACCAGGTTCTACTAGGCTGTCAAGACTGCTTCAGAGGTCAAGGCTGTAGCAAACAACTGACTCTAGATATTAGGTTTATTTCTAGCCCCTGTGGTCCAGATTGAAGAAGGAAGCTGAGAGCAGATGTGAGTGCCGAAGTACCTCAGGCCTGGGCAGCCCCTGGGTGAGGCACATGCGTGCCTGTGTGCATGTATGTATGTATGCACCCAGAAAATGACACAGGCCCTCATCATCCAATGCACAATTCAACCATGAACCAGATTTATGTTGGTAAAAACTCATGTTTGCCTACTGACCCACCTTCTCCTTGCCAGGCATTTGAGGAAGAACTCAGAATTCCTATACAATCTGACAGGAGGACAGAAACAGAAGCATTTAGTATTTTAAGCTTCGTAATGGTTCAGGCCTTATTTTTTTCCTTCAACTTATAATGGACTTTCAGTCATGACTATGCATTTTACAGCCTTTTCCCCACAACTGTCCAACTCCAGCTTCAAGAAATAAGAAGCAAGCAAACACCTGAACCTGACATTGGCTGCTGCTCTATTCTCAGGAATAAAATCTGAAGGAAGGAATTCCTAGCATGGCAGAACTAGCTCAGTTTTTAACATTACTATAAATATGCCTGTTCACATATGTCGTCTTCAAGGCAAGTTGATAATACTACCAAGAATCTCCTAGTCTTTTAATCACTGTTAGTTCCCCAGTGGTTACCCCAATAGATTCCCTTGTGACATTTTAATTCTTGCATTAAAACTTCAAAAACCTGATGTTTCCAACTGGAGAGTTAAATAGAGAAAAGAAATTTACACATTTTACGATACATGATTTTATTTACATAACTGAAATTATTTTCTTAGTCACCTTGATTTACAAAAGCAAATTAATATGGTATGGGTTTAATAACCTTTCATAGACTTTACAAATTTTAATGACAGATTGCTACTTAATACTCAGTAATACTTAATACTTAGTAACTTATGCATATATGCATATGAAAATTTTGTCTGATAGGACTAGTAAGAATGAGTATTTTCATTACTCAGGACTAGACAATTTGATTATCAGTCAATGGTTAATTCCCTATCACTAGGTCAGCCACTTAGACTTGGGGTTCTCACCTGCTGAGAACAAATCTGTAGCAACTCACACTTACTGAGTAGGCATTTTTAATAATTTGAGAGAGTTTATCTTTATTTAATAAGATTAGCATTAAGCACATCTGAACACCAAAAGTTTACCACAACTAGAATGAATCATAATGTATCCGAAAAATGGCCCCCAACTGCAGCCATGTTACAACTCCAGTGTTTTCCCAGCTCTCTCTTTGGGTGTGTATACGTACGCATACACACATCACGAGGCTTCAACACATACTCAGCCAAGCCTTCTTGGCCACAAAAAAGCCATAATTTTACTGCTTTTGTGAAATGCCTATAAAATACAGTATTATAATGAGACTACTGTAAGTTCTTTCACAGTACTTTATGTCAGAAGACCAAGTAGTGTTTTGGTAACCAATTCTCTCCTGTAAAATTACAGTACTGAGACAAACAGAAGAGCTGTCAGGACTTTCCGAAAGCCACCCCACTCCCACAAGATGGGAGGAGCGCAGAGTGTCTGTGACCACAAAGAACCAGGGAAGAATGACAAGAAGCTTATGAGTCATGGTCAGAATCTAAAAAACAAAAATGTTTTGCTATAGCAGCATTAAGTGACAAACATAGGAAGAGTATATACATGTACCTTTTCACACAAGCTCTACAAGAGCCAAAACATTGTCTTTTCCATATCAGAATTGTAATTGTAGTGGTTCTTGGTCATTGTCAGTGCTACTGCTAACATAACAAGCTGAACCTTCCACTCACTCCTAATGTGCTAGATGAGGTGCTGCTTTTTGGTGCTGGACATGCAGTGTACTGAAGGCTGGGGGGTGGGTGCTCATCAGCCATGTCTCTGCTGTCAGCAATCCCTGGATTACAGGTCACTGCACTAAACGCACCTTTCTTCATACTGTTTTATCAGGGGGTAGGGACCACTCACTGATGGGGCAAATGTATCTATGAGCCCTGTTCCCTCACATTGCCAGTCTACACAGCAAATATGGCATCAAATCTCTCCATTGTGCTAAATCTAGGAATCATTTTAATCATGATAACAAATCAAATGTCTTCCTAAGAAAAAGATTTTCTTTTAATTTTAAAAAATCATTCTCAGGGTCTTGAATACTGAGCCTGTCCCCGCGGTCCCCTCATCCACTCCAGCTCTGACAGGGTTTTGACACCACCATGAGGTCTTGCTAGGCTCACATTTTTCTCAACAAGCACAGGTGGTTTGGGATAGTTTTTTCACCTGCTGCCTGTGTGTGTGTGTATATATATGTGTTTCATGTTTAAATCTTGTTGCTTTGTTTGGTGATTGGTAATCAGAAAAATCAAATAGTTCAGGTAGTAAGTGAAGGACCCACATGAGTAAGCACAGAGTATAGTGGTCTCTGGCGAACACAGACCAACACTGGTGCTGCCGAGGGCTGAAGAGAAAGGAAGGACCTAAACACTGGACTCAGAACTCCTATCCAGTGTGCTACATCTGCTAGGAGAGAAAATCACCAGCCAGTGGGAAGGGTGCAATGAGGGGCCAGTGGATGGTCTTGGCATGTTTTCTCCCCTTGTGAGTCCGTTACCTTTCACAAAGAAAAGTTAACTATCAAACGAGTCCATTAATTGTGCCGCTGAGGGTGAAACCATCCAGTTAGCATATACACTATCATTTGCATATCTTGGACACCCAGTGTTAGTGCCATCGGCTCTCGTGAGTGGTACAGGACTCTCTTCAGGCCAGTTCGGGTCTGACATGCCTAAAAATGAAAACAGATAATTTGTTCTGCACTGAAGAATCAAAACTTCATGTGCAGACAGTAAGGCCTTGGCAAAACTCCCTTTGAGGTTCAAACCAAACTTCTGGTTTCTGTGACAGTTACATGAATGGTTTCATGCTCCAGGTTTCCAAAACACACATTTAAGAGGAAATATCACATGCTCTCTTGGTTACTCTAACTTAACAGAACCTACCAATTTTGACTTTTATAAGCTTCAAACTCTCATATCCGATATATATTTGTTGATCTGTTTAACTCTTTCTAAGGCAGCATAAACCATCAACACATTGCTGTACTAAATGGCTAACTGCAGCAGGCAACTTCTATAAAAAGTTCTCTAACATAAAGAAGCCTACTGTCTTCTACCCAAGTCTACCCTGGAGTAGAGGATCTTCCAGATCAAGGGCACACGCAGGTGAGTCCCATGGCGGCGAAAGGACAAAATGGCATGTAGCATTATACCCAAATCCAGCAAGGAATCAAGTGACTCAGGAGGAATGCAAAAAGAACAATCTTGGCTTGAAACTCCAAGTTAAAAATAAAATCAATAATGAAGTTAGAAAACAGAAAAAAAACTTCAAGTATTTAATTGAAGACAAAAGAAGGAGTTTTGGCAAGAACCGTATTTACTGTCCATTGTAAGACCACAGCACTACAGACTTCTAACTTCCAAAAAGCATTTACTCCAGCTTTTAGCACTGACTTCTTAAGTGGCAACCATTATGACAGTGTGTAATGCAAAGGATGTGAAAACAGCAGTCTGTGTGTGTCCTCCCCAAGGGCGGACACATGGCTGGGCACCCAGTACCGAGTGGCCTCCAAGAGCTGCCTGCCTGCCCAGATGGTGTCTGAGGGGACCACTGGCTGTGCTCTCAGTGCAGGCAGGGTGGTGCTGGCTCTTTCTTTCTAAATTAAATGCCCCACCCTGAGATTGGGTAAATTTATGCCAGTAGTTAAGTTAGAAGTACTACGACTTGATACGCATCTCAGAAATGATTTATTCATCATTTTCTCAATATCCCCTGAGAGTTCTGCCCTGCTCTTTCTTCTCTATCATCTTAACTTGCTGGGCAGTGTGGTAATTAAACTTATTTTCACATCCTTTAAAAAAAACATAGTTGTAAAAATGCCTGAATGTAAACTGATGCAAAGTCAGACATTTACAAATTAAAAGGTTCAGAGCAGATTTTGGTCTCATTCAGACCAGAAAGACTCTTAAAAAGCATTACAGAGAGTAAGGATAGTTCAGAGAGGAACAATGTTGCTAGAATCTAGTAAATGCATGTGAAATTCTACCATAGAGTTTGTTTTCAATCCACGTGGAGGGGAGGGCTCGAGGGAGGGGAGCATTATTACAGTCCACCAGGGGCGTCTCCTCCTCTGAGAGGCCATCATCATAAAGCAGGGAGTCGGATGGGGTGGATGCGGCCAGGTCCAAGTAGTCCTGGAGGAGAGAGATGGCTGGTCAACACCCCCCACCCCCTCTGTGTCTCACTACTGGACATGCCCCTGGACCCTCCCCACCTGAGGGCAGAAGCCCTGGCCATGTTCCACCCACCAGCCTACTGGCTTCTCTGAGATACCTGAGCCCCTTACCAGATTGCCAATACTGAGCACCCCCAGCACCTGCCTTGTCTGGCCCTGTTCCACGGCCCTCATCACTCCCCCCTAGAAAGTCACCTCCTTGGTGGCAGAAATGTGCTCTTTCACTGTCCTGCTCCTATCTCTGCAGCATTGGGCACCATGCCCAGCACTGGGGGACTGGCTTGTTTGTAAACTTTGAGGCTCTGGGAGAGCTTGCTGCAGCCCCATTACTCATACAGGAGTGCCAAGATGTATCTCCCACCTGCGGGATATTTCCAGCTTCCCTCCAAGGCCATCTAGAACATCACATCAGGACTCCAAAATCTGGAGTCATTGATATGAGTTTTGCATAGGATGCTGCATAGGCTTCAGCTCTCAACTGCAGAATGATGATTCTGCAGTTCCTGCTATTTCCACTGCCCTGTTTAAATGTGTAAAGAAGAGTCCTAGCATTTTCCTGGCTGCTTCTCAGCCCTATTCTAGGAAGGTCATCTCTTGGCAGTAGCTATCATTTGTTTAGGGCAGCAGTCCCTAACCTTTTTGGCACCAGGGACCAGTATTCCTGTGAGAATCTAATGCCTGATGATCTGAGGTGGAGCTGAGGCGGTGCTGGGGAGCAGCTGCAAATATAGATGAAGCTTCACTTGCTTGCCACTCAACCCTTGTAGTGTAGCCCAGTTCCTAACAGGCCACGAACTGGTACCGGTTGGCAGCCCAGGGATTGGGGACCCTGGTTTAGGATGACCCTACATTCACAGAATTTGGAGGCTTTGCCCAAATGATACACTGGCATTTTATTACAAATGGCCTAGACTATGCCTCTTGCTTTTCTTGTTTAAGAAAATTACAACTTTTGGTAAATATGTCAATGTGAGGATGAAACATCTATGTAAACACCAGCAGGGCAGGGTCTGTGCCTGCTTGTTCACTTGCATCCTTAGGATCTAAGACAGAATATGATATGTAACAATTGTTCACTAAATATTAGTTAAAATTTTGTTGACATTCTCATTTTCTTACAGTGGTAAACTGGAAGCACACAGGCTGAATCTAGCCTCCCAGGTATGTTTTGTTTGGCCTAGAATGCACTTTTAGAAATTTAAATGAGTTGCTAACATTAAAAATTGGGAAACTTACCATAGATACGCCTTACTACTAAAAGAGCTGGCATGCTGGCATTCATATTCCTGTAGGTCACATGTGGCTACAACGAGGGATCTTTTAGAGAGGACTGGTGTGCCACTTCCTAGTCACTTCCCACCCCAGCTGGGTCCCTCATAGCATCTGAATTTAGGACACTCGTGTCAACTCTATTTTTTCCTGTTCTGTTATCGGAATTGTTTTTGTTTGGCTTCAGAATACTTCCCTCACGCACCTCTCTGGTTGGCAGATCTTCCCAAGTGTCAAGCTAAGAATCTTGGTTTCTTCATAATTCAAAAAGAAGCCCAAGAGTGCTGTGCCCTCAGGGATCAGCATGACCATCTCTCCACTGCACAAGGACCTCCATGGACCTGCTGGGCTGGAACAGCACCTGCCCCCATCAGGTTCAGCCTGTACCAGGAATCTGCTCCAAGTACTTACTCTTCTCTTAACCATCATCTTCTCCAGGTCTTTGCTGATGTCAGCAAACACTGGCCTCTTGTCTGGCTCCTCCTTCCAGCACTGCAGCATCAGACTGTACCTGGTGGGAAGTGCAGACAGGCAGTTACAACCCAGCAAGAACTACCCTGTCATGGCCACAACAGTGCCCAGGGCCTGGTGGGCTGTGTTGCCAAACCCCAAAGATGTTTCTGTTTAACTGACAACCTTCTATGAGCTGGGCCAGGGTCTGAAGGGCCACTGGGGGCTCAGAGTGCATGGCATTGTGGTCTAGCATCTTGTAAGTTTCCCTTCCCTTGAGAGAGATTTGTTTTCACATCCTTTTTAGGGACATGGTAAATAACTAACATGATGCTGTGCCCACTATGGTGGCTGAGGGGGAAATTTTAGTCCTTAAAACTCTTATGAAAGATGAACTGGGTGTGGAAACAAATAAAAACTTCTGCCAATCACACTTCTGTCTTGTATTTTTATCAACTCCTCTCTTCTGTGGGGCCCTGGCATGGCTGCAGGGCCTCCAGGGCTGCCGTGTACAGTACTCTGGGCCAGCTGGATCGCTGCCCAGGCTGCCAGGGAGGTGGTGCCACTCTCTTTTAGCCCAGACAAGGCACATGGCAGGCACACACCAACTCTGTGGAATGAATAGACCACTATGTCTCTGCACGCAGATATCCCTTTCTCATGGGTTCTTGACTTGTTCTCTGAGAATCATCTGACAGAACTTCTATATGTGAAGACTGGTACCCTTGGGCTGAAGTCTAGGCCCCCCTGCCTACCTCTTGGCTGCCTTTGTGCCTCTACTTGGACACACTCCAATATGTGCCCGTTGAGCCATGCCGAATTACCTGCCCCTACCCAAGTGACTTCGGTTCTGGCTGCATAAAGTGCCATCTCGCCTTTCTCACCACTTCTCTTTGGGCCCTGCTCCCCTTCATCCCTGAAGGCCCCACCAGGAAGCCCATCTAGCCCTCAGTGGTGTCAGGGGCCCCATGTCGTCATGCCCAAAAGGTGATTCTGCAACTTCTGCTCTGTCATGTTCTGCCCTGTTACTATGCACCATCCAGCTCACCCAAGGCTGGCACCCAGAACTGCTTAGGAGCAGGGAGAGATTAAGTGTATGTGCTCTCTCCTCCCTAACCAAGGGTGTCTGTATTGAGGAGAGGCTGGGCCAAAGCAAAGCCTACTCACATCTCCTCACTGCAGTTGTCAGGCTTCTCCATCCGATAGCCTGTCTTCAGAAGGTTGAAGAGCCGCTCAGGAGGAATCCCTGGGTAGGGGTTGCCCCCCAAAGTCACAATCTCCCACAGGAGGACACCAAAGGACCACCTACAGGGAGCAAGACAACCAGAGTGGTCCCACTCAACCTACAGTGCTCACTGGGCAGCCCAGACATCCATCACTCCAATAGCTGCTGACCTATCAAGGCTAGCACCACCACCCTCGCCCCACCCCTGTGCAGAGAACAAGTCTCAGCCTGGGTCCCACTGCACAGACAGATGTGGGATGGAGGTGGGGATAGCTGTCTTGCTGGCCCCATCTAGCACCCCTCTTCCTCACTGTGATGCTCAACCCCAACACCCACAAGGGGCACCAGGCAGGCCTAGCAGCAATGGCCCAGAGCAGTCCAGCAAATGAGGTAAAATGCAGGTGGGACCCAAACTCTCAAAACACTTCCTTCACCTTTTCTATGTGCTTAAACATTTTCTTAAAGTCTTAGAAGAAAAAAAGCACTGCTATTGGAAATGACTTAACTGTGAGAAAAAATTTACTGCAAAGTGGAAACATTATATTACAGAGCAGGACTATTACATGAGCCCACGCACAGCGATAAAAAGCATTTATCTGTACACCACAGAAAACACTAGAAGGCCATGCCTGTGAAGGCCAGTAGTAGTTACTTAGGGGTGGTGGGATTCAAGTGACTTTTAGTCTCTTTATTATGCTTTTTTCTGCATTTTCCAATTGTCTTGCAGTCAGATTCCATATTCAGAAAAGTTGTTTAAAACTGTAAAACTCCCTTTCACAGCCCACATTATTCCAGATATTCATGGCAGAACATAGAAACAAGTCTGTTGTGTTTTTGAAAACTATCAAGTCTATAAGTTGACCTAAAAGATTGAGTTTCGGTTCCTGTTTTTGAGCAGTTTGGGGCACACCAGCCTAGAACTCACTCAAGGCCACTCATGTCTGTGGGTGGGGACTAGTTCCAGGGCCCCTGTCTGAGCCCAGTCTTGCTCTGGCCCACAGGAGGGGAACTGCTTGGCTGGAACTATGTGTCACTAAGACTCCCAGAGAAGGGAGGGGAGAGGAGGGTGGGGAGGAAAGAGAGGGGAGTGGAGGGGGATTTGCAGCCACTGCTCACTGTTCTCATAAATGCCACTTCGACTACAGCCTGGGCCCTCGTCATTTGCTAAATAAACACACTTCAGCTGGGGGGGGTCACTTTGGATGGTTGGCATGAGCTGACAGGCACTCTGGGCCAGCACTGCTCCCAGCTGAGCTGCCCAGACAGGTGTCATGGCCCCCTTCACATGTACCCTCCAAACCGAGAAGGCAATATCCACACTTACACATCACTTTGGGTGGTGTAGATATGATCGAAAAGGGACTCAATTGCCATCCATTTGACTGGAATCCGACCCTTAAAAAGTAGTAAAAAAAAGGGCGTTAATGTTGCTCTGACACCCTAGAAACTGGAGGAGGGTGGGGCCCTGTTCTAGTCACTTCCAGCTCTGGGGGCAAGTAATGATACCCAGAATGTTCCTGGGTACAGAATTGGCAGCACAGCCTTAGAGGAGTCGGAGCTCCATTCTGGCCCTCCTAGGCATGTCTGAGATGCTGAAGGGAGTCAACTGGCCTGCTCACAGCTATATAGGGTGTGTTTATCATGAGCCACATCCCTGCTGAGAAGAAACCCAAGTAATTGATACCAAGCCCAAGCCACGTCCCCCATGGTCACATCTAGGTAGCTCTGCGGTGCCCTGGGTGGTGCTGCCCAATTGGTAGGCCAAGAACACCATCGAGCAAGATCTGCCCTGAATTTTGAGAGTAATCAAGTTTGGGAAACCAACATCCAGTGTTTCTATCTTGGGGACTTCTGATACAAATTAACATACTAAAGGATCTTCTGAGAAGCTCTGAGGGAAGAAATCTATTTATGTGCCTTGAGACTGGTTTTTCCCTCTTATTT
>NW_006433879.1:438140-473897 GCF_000325575.1 Pteropus alecto | reverse complement strand
GTGTCCCCCACCACAGAGGCGCTGGGGTAAGACCTAACAAATCCTTTCCAAAGCGACTTTTTTTTTTTTTTACTGTTATTTTTCAATTACAGTTGACATTCAATATTATATTAGTTACAGGTGTAACAGTGGTTAGATATTTACATAACTTATGAAGTGCTCTCCCCCAATAAGCCTTGCACCCATGTGACACCATGTATAGTTATTCCAATATTACTGACTGCATTCACTAAGCTGTACTTTTACATCCCCCAAACTATTTTGTAACTGCCGGTTTGTACTTCCTAATCCCTTCCTCTTTTTCACTCTACTCCCAGGCCCCCTTCTCTCACAAATTGGCAACTATAAGTTTGTTCCTTATCTGTGAGTTTGTTTCTGTTATTTTGCTTTGTAGATTCCACGTATAAATGAAATTGTATTTGTCTTGCTCTGTCCAACCTATTTCACTAACCTCAATACTCTCCAGGTCTAAACATGTTATGTAAGTGGTAAGACTTCATTCTTTTTATGGCTGAGTAATATTCCATTGTATATATGTACCACATCTTCTTTAACCATTCATCTTTTGATTAGAGGTTTAACCCATTTACATTTAATTATTGACAGGTATGTAGTTATTGCCATTTTATTGTTTTACGATTGTTTTTGTAGTTCTCTGCCCCTTTCTTATTCTCTTGCTCTCTTCTCTTGTATGATGACTTTCTATAGTGTTGTATTTGGAGTCCTTTCTCTTTACTTTTTGTGTATTATTTCTAGATTTTGGTTTGTAGTTACTATGTCCTTCATATATTCAAAACTATGTTGATAGCCATCTATTGTAAGTTGATGGTCGCTTAAGTTCAAACACATTCTATAATTACTACCATTTTTACTCATCTCCTCCACATTTTGTATTCGTTATTACACATTCTTTTGTATGTGTATCCCTTTATTTTCATAATTACACATGATATTCCTACTTTTGCCTTTTAACCTTTGTACTTGCTTTAGTGTTGATTCACTGCTTTTATTTGGGTTTACCTTTGTCAGTGAGAATTTTTTTCTTTGCAATATTATCTTATTCATACTGTTGATATTTTTTTTTTCCTCTTAAAGAAGTCCCTTTAACATTCCTTATAATACTGATTTGAAGGTGATAAACTCCTTCAGTTTTTCTTGTCTGGGAAGCTCTTTATATCTCCTTCGATTCTAAATGATAGCCTTCCTGGGTAATCTTAGTTGTAGGTCCTTGCTTTTCATCACTTTGACTTTTTGATGCCAACCCCTTCTGGCCTGCACAATTTCTGTTGATAAATCAGCTGACAGTCTTATGGAAGCTCCCTTGTAAATAGCTAACTGCTTTTCTCTTGCTGCTTTGAAGATTCTTTGTTTTTAACCATTGGCATTTTAATTATGACGTGTCTTGGTGTGGGCCTCTTTGGATTCATGTTGTTTGGGACTCTGCACTTCTTAGACTTGTGTGTCTACTTCCTTTGCCAGGTTAGGAAAGTTTCCAGTCATTATTTCTTTAAATACGTTCTCAATTTATTGTTCTCTCTCTTCTCCTTCTGGTACCCCTATGATGTGAATGTTGTTATACTTGATGTTGTCTCGGAGGTCCCTTAAACTATTTTCATTTATTATTTCTTTTGGTGTTCCAACTGGGTGTTTTACACGACTTTGTCCTCCAAATTGCTGATTTGATCCTCTGCTTCATTTAATCTGCTGTTGATTCCATCTAATGTATTTTTCATTTCAGTTATTATATTCTTCATTTATAACTGGTTTTTTATGGTTTCTATACTTTGTTTTCTACCTCTTTGTTGAAGTTCTGACTGAGATCATCTATTCTTCCCCTTCATTCACTGAGCTGCATCTGGTAGCTTGCCTGCTTCCATTTAGTTCTTTTTTCTGAGGTTTAGTCCTGTTCTTTCATTTAAAACATGTTTGTCTCCTCATTTTGGCTGCCACACTGTATTTGTTTCTATGTATTAGGTAGAGTTACTATGTTTCCCAGTCTTGGCGGGGCAGCTTTATGTAGTAGGTAACCTGTGGGGCCCAGGGCCCAGTCTGCCTGGTCACCTGAGCCAGATGCTCCAGGTATGTCCTTTGTGTGGACTGTGTGCCCTCCTGTTGTAGTTAAGTCTTGATTGCTGTTGGCTTGTCAGTGGGTGGGGCTGATCCTCAGGCTGACTGGCTGTGAGGACTGGCTGTGACTACAGTGGACAAGCTGTTGTGTGGGGGCTGACCCCACAGAGTGGAATTCGCACCAGTGGGACATTTGGGTTTGTCGTCTGTGGTGCTAATTGGGTACTGCTCTGTTGTGGTCTGAAGCCATTCAGAATTCAGTTTGTCCCTACATGCCCCTGGTGCTTTTCAAGATGCTGTTCCTCCACTGGAGCTTAGGGTGAGTGTTTGTGAACAAGTGAGTCTGTATTTAGGCCCTTTAAGAGAATGCCTGAAACTCCAGCAGCCCTCTTGTCTCACCTGGATGGAATCCCTAATGATTTTCATAGCCAGGTATTGTGGGGACTCCTCTTTCCAGCACTGGTGCTCCAAGCTGGGGAGTCTGGTGTGGGGCTTCCCCCTCGCTCCTCAGGGGAAACCTCTGCATCCGAGATATCCCTCTGGTATTTAACTGCCAAATGCAGGTGTGTGACCAGCATCTTTTGAGTCTTCACCCGCTCCTGCCAGTCTCGACTGTAGCTTCTTTATATCTTTAGTTATAGGAATTCTGTTCAACTAGTCTTCAGGTGGTTCTCAAGGATGGTCGTTCTGTAATTTAGATGTAATTTTGATGCGGTCATGGGAGGAGGCAAGCAGCCATTTTGACCGCAAGTGTTCCCAATGCAAGTTGACAAATAGCTTTTCAGTAGATAAGTCCTAAGGCATAAATCAATTAAAAAATGCATGCACTATATTTTAATGCAGCATTTACAATAATTCCTTTTTTTAAAAAGCGTTCTTTATGGTTCACGTCCTTAATGAAGTGTAATTGTTTCTGGGGCAAGTGTTTGTAACAACACTGCCTGCAGCTTGTGTTTTCTGGGGCCCTGTGTTTGGACACCTTGTGCTTCTCCACTCTATGACACAGCGTCCTTTTGGACGACTGGTGCAGCAACAGGAAGTCTTTGTCCACACCCCTTCATGAGGTGGAGGGCAGCTCCTCTCTACTTCCTCTTTGGCAGTATGAGATAGGCTGTCACAACAGAAACCTCAGAAGAAATGAAATGCTGTCCTCACAGCCTGTGGCACTTTTAGGGCTTCTCCCCACCCTTTGAGCAAAGCTGAAGTGTATGCAGTTGCTTTTTGTGTTATTTTGTGCTTCTTTTTTTGTCTGTTCTGAATACTGACTCTTGAATGGCCTGTGAGCTGACCCAGTCTGCTATTTCAGGGGGAGGCTGCAGGAGAGGGGCTGAGAGGGCAACAGACCAGGGTCAAGACAAATGCCACAGGAAACTGGACAATGCCAGGGAATCAGATTTCCCCAGAGGGGCCCCCACACACCTACTTCAGAGATCCAGAGAAAGCTTCTGAGAACCTTATGCTGAGTCTCTGGACCCAGTCTCTAGGGCCCCGCTCCTTGTGCCTTCCAAACTCACCCAGCCAGGGGTTCCCAGGCCCTTGTCCCAAGAGAACTTCCACCCTGTAAAGTAGTTCATTCCTTCCTGCAAAGAATGACTACTATGCTTGGGTTTATTTCACTTAACTCTCCTCTGGGCAAAGAGCTAAATAACACAGAAACAGTGACCTTTATTCTGTAGAAGAAAGAAGAACACTGTGGAGAAGAGGATGGTTACTTCCTCAGCATTAAGTGACTTTCAAAAGTGATAGTGATTAAAAGCAAGAGAAGCTGCCAGATCTGAAAGGGCGAGTGTGGTCCTCAGGAAGAGAAAGAACAGACTCAAGGATGAGTCCTGAACAGTCTCTGGAGACCCAGAATTAGGGAAGGATTTGGGGATGAGGTCTAGAAGTTTATACTCTAAAAATCTACTTTATCCTCTCCAGGTGCGCTAAAGGATCTTGCCCCCCACCCCCTCCCACTGTGTGCACCCTGACTGTTGCTTCCACCCAGCCTAGGACATCAGGCCAGCACACCCCCAGGACCTGGTACCTTGCTCCTTTTCACGTAGGAATCCTCTTCATACACATCTCGGGACAGGCCAAAGTCTGAAATCTTCATCTTCCGCCCCTCAGCTACCAGGACATTTCTGGCTGCTAAGTCCCGATGGACAAGCTGCAAGAAAGACAATAGCAGGGACACCTAAAATCCAGGCCCATCGCAGAGAGCAGGGGCACCGGGCTGGGGCAGCACATACCTTCATCTCGGCCAGGTACCGCATCCCACGTGAAATCTGCCAGGCAAAGGAGATGAGGTCGCCCATGGTCAGGGCCCGCTCATCCGGGTTGTCAAGGTAGCTGGAGTTGCGGCTGCCTCTGCTGCCCACATAGCCGGGTCCTGCCTTGCGACTTTCTCGCAAGAAGCCGCGCAAGGAGCCGTACTTAGCATACTCCACAATGAGGAGGAGTGGCCCTGGGGACAAATGGAGGCTGTGGGTTGGCTGCTCAGCAGGCAGAAGTCAAGGCATCTCACAGAGCACAGAAAGTGGGAGAGGTACGCACCTCTGCGCAGCTCTGTACACTACCAGTAAGTAGGCAGATGGACACAACCACACTTAAGATGTCAAGTGCTTGAGTTCCAGGCAGCTCCAGGACTTGTTTATGTCCCAGGTCATTATTATCATTTGCTCTCCACCTCTCGAGGCCTGTGCTAAAGCTGCTGCCTGGGAGGTTGAGCATGACTTCCTCCCAGGGTGCCTGAGGCAGATGACCACTATGCTCAGTGCTGCCTGGGGATGCATACCCGTTGCTAGAATGACAAGCCTGTCTGCAGCCCAATCCTGCTGCAGCATGGCCTGGGGATGGCTGATGGACGCAGAGGACCTGGATTGCACATAGCCACCTGCTCTCTGCTCCTGGCTTCTCTCAGCAGCTCTTGGGCTGCAGTCTTGCTCTAGGCCCAGCCCTGAGTCCTACTGGTGCTGACTGGCATGCCTACTGCCCTCTTCATGTTGGCTCCCTGTCTTCTCATACTCCCATTATACACATGCAAACACGTATACATGCACATGCACGCAGAGGCCCCTGGTAGCACAGTGGGTTTGGAAAACCAACAGATCAGACTGGTCTCCTGTGTCCTTACGTGAGAAACAGTGGCAATGCCTTTGTCATGCAGGGCTGGGGTTGGGGTTACCTGGAGATCACAGCATGCCTACTCTCCAGTAGGTGCTAGGAGGCATCATTTATTTCTGGAGTTCCCTGCCCTGGAGCAAGGTGCTGACAAGTGAAATATCACCAGAGACCTCTGGGCAACCCTGGTAGGCCTAGGGCTCCTTGAGGAACAGCCTCATGCAAGCATCCTGCAGCAGCTTCTCCCAGCCCTCTCACTGACACAGGAGGCTCCAGGCAGTGGCCGGAGACAGAGACCATGTACGGACAGAGAATAGGGACCAGAGAAGGAGAGGACAGGGAAGAGGGAGGAGGAAGAATGGAGCAGGCCAGACCCCCTGGTCTATGCCCAGCAGCTGCCATTCTGTGGCTGGCCTCACCATCCTGGCTGCAGGCCCCATACAGCTTGATGACATTGGGGTGGTTGACCTGCTTCAGGAGGTTGAATTCTGACAGTAGGTCCCGCAGCTCGTTTGGGGAGGCGTTCTCTGAAATGCACATAAACAGAACAGGTTGCAAATCCATCCCTTCTGGAAGCCTCTTCTGTGAATGCAGGTCACATGACCTACACTAGGGGTCTGCACAGATCCAATTATCTCTTTCTCAGACACTCTACCCAAAGATCCAGAGCTCATGATTACTCTCAGCCTGTGGGATGGTCAACAGCAGCCTCCTCTGCCTCTGGGGAATAAGAATCCCCAGGAGCCAACATCTACATAAGCAGGATCTCTCCATGGACAGCCCCTCCCAGGGCTGTACTGTGCGTAAGTGGCAATATTTCCCTGCAAGCCATCTTTCAAAGATAGCAGTGAACAATGACCATCCCTCATTAATTCTTTTGGAAACATAAAGGGATTCCTTGGCATCCCCAAATACTCTATGACAAAGCACTCAACGAGCCAGGCCCTGGAGGGAGGTAGACCACAAGATTTTATGCCACATGGAGGATGTGCATCCCAAGAGTGGGTGGAGCTGAGTTCGGGCTCCCAACAGGAGCCTGGTGTGGAGGTATTTTTGAGGAAGGATAGTTAGCCTAGGAATATTCCTCCTCCCTTCCAGGATGTGGCTCTGGAATTTTTCCTTAGTCCCTCACTCAGGCCTCTTTCTGTTTAGACTTTATGAGGAACAGGCTAAGATGGGGAGACAGGATGGATAGCCTTGGGATATCCTCTCCCCTTCAGGACAAGGTTCCATAGCCTTTCCCTTGTCCTTTGTTCAGCTTTAGCTAATTGTAGTATTATTATATCACCTGTATTGCAAGTACCATGTCTCCAGGCACCACTCCCAACACCAAGAAAACAAAAACCCATAATCCAGACAGCTCAGGACGACTCTCTCTCTTAGAGTTTGCCAGCACTTTTAAGTGTGTACTTTTGCTTTAATAATTTTGTGCTTTTCTGTTTACTCTTTGTCATGTCCTTGAATTCTTTTTCATGACATAGGACAAGAACCTGGTCACCAGAGCTCAGGATCAGGGTCCCCCTATTCACTCCTGCCCCATTGAGTTCTCTAGCATCATTGTGAGTCAGAAGCTGTGGTTAAACAGTCCTCCAGGGCCAGTGCCCCATGGCTCACTGCCTCTAGCTGCAGACTTGTCTGGAAGCGAGAAGACAGCTTCCACAAGAGATGGGGCATGGGAACCTCCTGTACCATGGGTGGGGAGCCCAGGACAGCCTTACTGTACCCCCTTAGGACATGGGGTCTCTTGGGCAAGGGGCAATCCCAGTTTGAGGGCCTGGGGAAGCATCCAGAAGCACTGCGCTGTGTGGTCTCCCAACTGCTACATTAGAACTTGTGCGTGCACTTGCCAGCTTGTGCCCACTGCACTACCGATGGGACCTCAGTCAGCCCACTTGGGCCAGAACTTGGCCATATGCCCTCTGCTGAGAAATATGAGTATGTGTGTGTGTGTGCCCACTCAGAGCCAAGCTTGCGGCAAGACTCATCCCTTGTGGCAAGACTGGGATGGGGCAGTCCCTTGGGGGGTCTGGGGACGGGGCCAGTCCTCTTAAGTGGTTTCTTCACCAGGTCCCCAATGGACAGTTGTCTGAGAGGAATGAATGAGGAAAACTGGGGTGGGAAGAGCTATCAGTTCGAAACCAAAAGTGCTTTAAAAATTTTTTTAAAACTCAGATCTTTACCCAACATTGGTATGTTGGCACATCCCCAATAATACCACTCTAGAACCTTCCAAAGAAGGAAAGTCCTTGCCCTGCTTCTTCAGGGACCACCCTGGCCCAGGTTATCCATGATTGGGGTCCCCAGATTGCAGACACTCAAGAACAGCCATGGAAAACTCTTGAGGAGGTGCAAGGACAGCCACCAGCGCCCTGTCGGGTGGCTTCCATCTATCCCCTGGGGCTCCCGCAGATGTGCATGGCAAAGCCACATGTGTGTGCTGCCTGGACAGGTACCTTTCAGCATCTTCACGGCCACGGTCGTGTACCCTGTTTTGCCTTTTAGCCTGAAGGCTGTTGCTTCGACGACTTTTCCAAATTCACCTTCTCCCAGAGTTTTTCCAAGAACCAAGTTCTTTCGAGGGAATTCCCACTTTGGATCCTCCTACATTGAGGTTGAACGAAGGGAGAGAAGAGGAGAGGGGATAAAGATGGTGAAGGTAAGAGAAAAGGAGTAAGGCAAGACCCATGAAGGAGCTCCTGGTGGACAAGCTCCAGTGTGCAGAGACGTGACCATCATCTGAACTAGTAGGTGATGGTCACCCATTTCCACAAGGGCAGGACCCCACAGTTGGGTCCTGATGCGCTGTTCCACAATGCATCTCCCTCATGGGAAGGCAGGTGTTGCCACAGACTGGACTGAAGTCTGGATGCCTATACCCTTGCTGGTCTCCAGTTTACTCAACATGCCCTAGGGCACCCCCTGGCCCATGTCCTCGACTCTCAAACGAGGGGGCCAGGGCTTCCTCAGCACTGTATGGGATCACAGCCTCTTCTCTGAGAGTCAGGCCCAATCCTTTCAGCACTGCCTCTGCTTTGGACACCAAGGCACTGACTGGGCTGCAGCCCAGGCCCTGGTGTACCCTTTCCAGAGATGTCCAGGACCCCACAGAGGACCAAATTAGCAGCAGTGGACCAAGTCACCTCCTAGCCTACAATCCCAGCTACAGGTGGAAGTGTCCAGGGTAACTTCCCTGTGTGGCAGTTCTTGGACAAGCACCATTGTGCACCTAGGGAACTTCCATCCTACCATGTGTTAGAGACTACTCCTCCCATGGGGCTGGCTGTCATCCTGAACCTGAACACACCTGCTCACCAGGCTCCCCTCCACACACCCTGCCTTCCTACTGAAGTCTAGTTCACACACTAGGCTATTCTGGGCTGCCTTCCCAGATACCTAGCCTGGCCTAGGTATTTGAACTCTGACTGGGGATGCCAAAACCTATCTGGAAATTCCCATCCAGTGCCAGCACTGGGCATCTATCTCCCCACATCTCCCTGCAGTTGGGCATTGGTGTGGCTTCTAGATGCTGCTCGTGATGTGTCCTATCTAAGGCTTGCCTAACCAACAGAGATGACACCACTAGGGGCTCATTGCCCCTGGACAACCAGAGCCACACGTTCTGATGTCTGGGTACAGAAGTAGCCTCCTCTCAGCACTCTGGTCAGAGGCACCTTCTAGCCAGCTCCTGGGCATCCTGGTGTCTCAAGTTCCCCAGGAACCCACAGTCGGAGTCAGAGTTGACAACATTATCACAGCCCTGGTGTCTTCATCTCCAAATTGCCCTGGATAACCATTTACTGCACACAGATGTCACACTGAGCATGTGTGGCTATCAACAATTTGATCCTTTTAAAAATGTTAAATATCTTCCCTATTTTATTTAAGAGCAAACTGAGGCTGAACTGTTGAATAACATGCCTGAGACCTCAGAGCTTGTCAATGTGGCCCTTGAGCCTCATGCTGGCCTCTGGCTGCTCTGTACTCTGGGCTGGAGGTGATGTGGGCCAAGGTGGTGTGTGTCCACACACAAGAACTCCCACCAGCTTGCTCTTCCACTGCAAACTACCAGGGTATATAAAGGATTTATATGACTCATCCCTGAGGTGTCCTGTGGAAGCTTAGATGCTGCTGGGCCAGGGTTGCAGACTCCCCACCTGCTGAGTGATTGGAAGTAGGAAAGCTAAGAGGGAGGTTGCAGTGGCTGCTGCAGCTGGGGAAAGCCTCCTTGGCCCAGACCCTTACCAAGGGGCAACGACCCTTGGGTGGCACCACTTACAAACTCTGGCTACCTCTAAGCGTGAGTTGTGGACTGCCAGGGGCCTATGGCATCCTGCTGCTGAGCTACTTGCCTAGAGGCCCCTGGAGGTACACACGCTACACTCTCCTTTCCCAGCCTTGTGGTGAGACTTAAGTTCCCAAGCCCCCTCCACTCTGAGTACTTTCCTCAGTTCCTCCCAGAATCTGGCTTCCAGCTCCTCAGATAGTTCTCAGAGAGAATTGTGAAGGGGCATGCCAGGCCAAGGGGAGGCCTGGCCAAAACGAGAGCTCTGAGGAGCACATACTGACCACAGACGCAGGTCTTCCCTCTAATAAGGGGGCCTGGAAGCCTGCTGGCTCTGGCTGACATTCTCTGTCAGCTGGTAGGTTACAGATCCACGGGCCCAGGCTCCATCACAGGTGACCCAGAGGCCCCTGGTGCCCCCTCTCTCCATACTGCTGATGGATTCCCCTCCCTGTTGCCATCTCTCACCTGGATGGGGACAGTGCCTCATCACAGGCTCCCACTTCTGCACTCACCCTATAGACTTTCCAATAAAGTCCTGCAGAAATGAAGGCAGAACATGGGCCCCTTTGCTCAACCCCCAACTCCCAGGTATCCCACCTATTGAGAAAATCCACACTCCTCCTCAGGGCCCCCCAGTCTTGGAGGCATCTGCAGGAGTTCCCTGTCAGATATGCCATAGCATGGCCTGCCTTCCCTGTATCCTCAGGGCCCAAATACTAGTCCACCTAAATCAGTACCCATCAGTCTCCACTCGCTAAACTGCCTCAATGCTCTCCACCCTACGGGTCTTCTGCCTTCCCTGGCAGGCAGCTCAGTGAAGGCAGGGGGTGTTGCTGAAACGCTCATACATTAGCTTGGGGTACATTAGCACAGCCCTGCATGTCCCCCTCCCCTCTGCAGCTTCTAATTGCTAGAGACCAGTGCCGCCTACAAGGTCTCCTGCCTCCCCAGCCCTGAGGCTCCACAAGGAACCTCACCGGGATCTTGAAGGCATCCACAGAGACCTGGTTCTCCATGGAATCTAGTGAGGGCCGGCGGGCACTAGACGAGGAGTAGCTCACTGGGAAGGCCTGGGCTGGCCGGCGGAAGGTCATCTCGGCTGAGGCGATGGGCGGCTTGTGGGCGTTCTTATGGTAGCGGTGGATGCAGAAGGTGGACAACAGCACAGAGATGATGAAGGAGAAGAGAACAGCTGCTGCGATCACAGTGCGGCAGAGCTCATCACATAGTGGGTCTGTGGGCAGAGGTGGCTGTGAGGGACAATGCTCCAGGAGGGTGCCCCCAATGCCAATAGAAGCCAACATGGCACATTTCTCCAGCCTGCCACAACCACAGCTGCTAGAAAGTGGCTGCTCTGACAAACTGAGCAGCCTGGCAAATGCTGCTGGTGTGAAAGTATGAGAATAACTGCAAACATTCCAACAGCACTGACCACATGGCAAGTACTTATAGGGATGTCTCCTCTACATGGAGACTGTTATGACCCTCTTACAGAAGGAATGAGAGGCACAGAGAGTGTAAGCAGCCTGCCCAAGGCCACGTAGCAGTTGTGGAACATTGTGCTGAAGCCAGCTGGACCTGGCCCTGCAGGGAGGTAAAGTTCTTCCTCTGTGTTCCCAATGTCTTTTGTGTATTCTTTAAAAAAAGGAGAGAGGGAAGGAAAATAGCTCAGGACCTAGGACCATACAGTAACAACTCAAATACCAAAAAAGAGTCCCTGGGCGCAGGCTGGAAAGCTCTCTGTGTGCTCAGGGGATCTCAAGCCACCCACCACACTCACTGTTCCAGAAGGAGCACCTGCAGGCTCTGGTTGGGAGGCGGGGTCCTAGTCAGATAGTGTCGGGGGCCCAGCCAAGGGCCGGCACAGGGAAAATCCAAGCAGACACTGAGTTATGTGGTGGAAGAACTAATTTTCGAGCCCAATCTTTGTTGTAGAACTTTGGGCCAGAAGGCATTCTATAGGGGCTTTGATCTGGCTCCCTGTCTGCACAGATGGGAGAACTGAGGCCTAGAGGGAAGAAGGGTCTCCCATATTTCAACTGCCTTCTTGCAATTTCCTCCCTGGCTTGCATGGCTCTGTCAGGAGCCCAGCCCAGCATGTGGCCCCAAATGGCTCACCCTGGCTGTCTTCTGGCTCACAGAAGCACTTCTTCTCCTCAGGGAAGCAGTTGCAGGTACCAAAGCCGGCTCTAATTCCCCAACGCTCCCCTGGCTCATGCCCACCAATGATGCTGCCGCCCCCTGGTGACAGAAAAAGCCCACTCAGCCTTGTGGGTGACCTACCTAACAAGCCAGGACCACCCAGACAGGAGTGTGACAGGCCTCTCTCCACCTGATGTCAGCTGCTCAGGCCTAAGGGCCGGGGTGGGGGTGGGTAGGGTGGAGCAGTGAGCTCAGAGGTCTGGGTCATCTGGGCAGGACTCTCAGCATTATCTGTCCCCAAGCCAGTTCCCTAGCCACAGTGGGCAGGAGGAGCCCACGGGCTGCCCAGGGCCCTTGCCAAGGTCCACACATGGATACTTTTCAGATACAGAGAAGGGGCAGCAGGGGTATCCAGCAGAATGGGGGCTAGGGAGCTACACCTCTGTGAGTTGGCCAGAGTGACACTAGAGTGTAGGTCAGGAATCAGGCTCCAATTTCTTTTTTTGGGGGGTGGGGGGGTAGGGGGGGAATAGTGCTTTACTCAAATGAAATGTCAGAAAAAGGCTGAATATATAAAAACCCAGGAACATGACTGGTGTGGCTGATGTTCAGGTGGGAGTCCAAGCCTTTCCTGCTTACTACCTCACCCACCCGGGCCTTGACCAGGCTCAGGTTGACTGGGTAGGCCTGGTGGGCTGCTTACGGAGGCAGTCCTGGGGGCAGATGTTGGAATTTCTGCTCTCCACAGAGTCACAGTGGCCATCAGGGCAGGTCTTGATGCTGGGGGAGCAGGTGGAGAAGTTCCTGGAGATCCCTGTAACACAAAGTGGGCCGGTCACTGCCACATGGGAGCACTTGCCCTAGTCAGACTGCCAGAGCCAGGAGGGCAGCACGCCAGGGCCTTCCGGGCCAACTCTGCTCCCCAAAAGACCTGAGCAGAGAAAAACCACACATGGAGCCCCACCAGTAGGGGCATCCCTATGAAGTGCTCAGGGTGGGGGTCCTGAGTACACAGGGCAGCTCAGGGATCCTCATAGTAGTGGGTGTGTCTTGGAGTTGGCTGCATCCATACTCAAGCCAGCTTAGGACCCTCCTGCTCAGGGCCACAATCTCTAGCCTGGGACCTCGCAAGTAGAGCCTCTCTGTACTCTGCACATCCCAGCTTGAGCCCACACCTTTCTAAGTTCAAAGGGAGTGTAGTCCCGGGCACCTGTGGTCTCCTGGCAATGAACAGCCTGAATGTCCTCATGCCACCCACACCCTACACTTATGACCACCCTCTCCTGGCATCAGGAGCCTTGATGGGGACACAGCTCTGGGTAACAGATGTGGCGTAAAGAGGGCCCGCACAGATCCCATTTCCACTCAGCCATCATCACCCCTCTTAACTGCCTGGCTGCAGGGCCTCTGGCTCTGTGTGGGGCATACCTTTGCCGTCTCCCTGTCTCCACTCGCACCTGCCTGTCAGAGAGCCCAGGCCGCCGCACTCCTCACACTCAGGCCGCCTCTTGCTGACTGCACAGGACAGGGGGCAGCCCGGCTCCTCAGCCATGTCTGAGGGTGAAGGAAAGCAGGTCACAGGGGACCAGCATGGGCCCAGTGTTCTGCCACTGCCCATGGACAGGGGGCAGCACTGGCCAACTTGCCCCCATGAGTTGAGCCCAGAAGACAGGGAGTAACTCAGCACCAGCTGCAGGGAAGTGGTAGGGTTGCTGGGGAAGTGGAGTAGCACCACAGTCACAAAGGAGGGACAGCTACTGGGCTGGGGTAGTATGGAGGGAGGATGTGAGGCAGCCAAACTTGGCCAATGACACACAAGATAGGATGCTTAGTTAAACCTGAATTTCAGAAAAACAGCGAATACCTGCTTTGTGTAAGTATGTTCCTAATATTTCGCTGACATACCTAGAAATTTGTCTTCTTCCAAGAGACTGTGCAGAGGTTGCATGGGACATACACCAAAAAAATTGCTTGTTTTTTTACTTAAAATTTAAGTTTAATCAGGGCGCTGTGTTTTATCTGGCAGCCTCAAAGCAAGGATACATGCTGGATGTGAGGACGGTGGTGGTGGGGAGCAGCCCCCATTTACCACGTAGTCTCTCTTGGCTGAGCTGTTTCATACTCTGTCATTCTTCCAGCTCAAGCTGTGCATTGTATGTAATTCTCATTTTATAGGAAAAGAGACTCAGGCTCAGGGAAGCCACCAATCCGTGACAGGGAGCAGGACCAGATCCCTTGTGTTGGAAGGAAGCCCATGGCAATATCATGTCCCATCCATCCCGACCCTCAACAGGGCCCCAGCACTCACATGTACCCTCTATAGTGACGAGCAGTGGAGCCTGGGCCTGCCTGTGGGTTGGCCGGTCAGAGGCCAGCACTGTGTACTGGAGCTGGGTACACTCAGGCCGTTGCAGGGCCTCTGTGTCATTCACGAACAGGGTCCCCATGTTGTCCTCGGCTGAGGTAACCACTCCCAGGGCACTACAGTTGGTACTGGAGAGCTGCAGTTTGTATTGCACATGGATGCCGGTGAACTCCTGGCAGTTTTCCACACAGAGTTTCCCAACCTAGGTGTGGGGAACAGGGAATGCCTTAGCTTGGTGGCAAGGCTGACCTTTGATGGTGGCTGGAGGCTCTCCCTGGTAGGCTAAGTCCTAGAACAGTCTCCTGCTCATCCAGGAATGGCAGCACCCCATGAACACCCCATGAACTCCCCATCTCCCATGGCCCCACCCACCTGCCTGGCCCTGCCCACGCTGTCACACCACTGTTCACCTATGCTCCTGGGAGCTGGGGTGAAAGAACAGGGCACTGAGGTCTGGTTTAGCGGCTGGCCCTCCAGGGAGGGGCTAATGTGCTGACTCATTCCTCACTGGCTTATTCATTTAGGCACAAAAGACAATTGGCTTCTTCTTTCGCTGCTTCTAGACAGGCCAGTTTTGTCCTGGGGACCACTAGTTCCTACCTTCAACTGCATGTGGCTAGGGCGGCCCACCCCTGCCAGTTTACCAGCCTGCTCAGTCAAAACTCTGCACCGGGCCACATGACCATACAGAATGATTGTCTGTCCATAGGGGATTAGTGGCCTTCCTGGTACTATGGCTGGAACCCCTGGGAAAGAAGGGCTGCCAGGCTTGTAGCACCATTGCTGAGGCCTGAAGGTAGGCAGCTGAACTCTCCCTTTTACCCCACAACCACTCCAGAAAGAGTTAGGATTGCAGCAGCGTGAAACCAGGTAGGGTGGGGCACTGCCTGCACCACACAGCAGGTCTGTGCTTAGGCCCAGGGAAGAGCTAAGCCCATGCCTGACACCACAACAAAACAGTCTCCTGGGTTTTAGCACTTGTCTGTACAAAGTGTGCTCACTTCCACTCTCTCATGTGATCCTCAGCGTTCCCCAAAGTCACCATCAATTTACAATCATAAAAATTGGGAAGAGAGGAAAGACCACGGTGAGTCTGAGGCTGAACTGGGACCAGTTCCCTGTGGCCTCCTGAGTCTGTTGGAGCACAGGTGACCCATCTCCAGCAATGCTGCTCTCACTCGGCCCACCTCAGAGGCCCCTCAGGTCCCTCTACCTTGTCATGTTCCACCATCTTTGATCACCCCACCTCTCCATGAAAGGCCTGGGGTGGTGGCAGGTCAGGGAGCTTGGATGTGTCCAAGGGAGGAGGAAGACACCTCCCCTTCCTGTGCTGGACCCAGGGGGGTGCCAGGATCACGGGAACCAACCATAAAAACAGACAAAACCAATAAGACGGTAACAGGAGATGGCCCTAAACATGACATTCTAAAGAAGATGTATCCACAGCTGCTCCATTAGGAGGAAACAGTACGTTAAATCCTATGCCTGCTGTAATTCCAAGTAAACTTTAAGAAGTGCTTATGAAAAACATCTAGAAAGAACTGCACCAAAACGCTAAACATTGGTTGATAGGGGGAGAGGAAATTAACTCCTCTCTATTTTTCCACTTCTAATTATTATTTCCCAATGATAAATGCAAGATAAGTTCTAGCAAATGTACCTGCAGAAGTGGAAGCACTCCCCCCAACCTTCCCAGAAGAGGGTGCCACTGTCAATTGCTGCTTGCATTTACACACCTGCAAATTTCCATGGATAAAGGTTTGTTTTTGAACACATGGAGCCACATTTTCACTTAACAATCCACCAGGAACATCTTTCCAAGTAAGCAACCTGGCATTGTTCTCACATTAGCACAAAAAATGTTTTAAAGACAATAAGAAGGAAGAGGACAAAAAAGAAAGGCCAACAAAGCCTGCTAGCACTGTCCACGTTTCTTCCTCACTCCCCCATGGCCCTAGCCTCCCTGGCCCTGTGCCTGTGGCTCCCTCTGGGCCACTCTGTGTATTTGTTAGCCTCGGGAAGGGGTGTTGCCTACCCATTGTCCTACTTACAATCTTCCAGACAGAGCTCCCCATGCCCCTCTCCAGGCGGGCAGTGGGTCGCGGCTCACCTGGGCAAAGCGGTGGGCCCTCCTGCTCACAGTGAAGGAATAGGCGCTGGGCAAGTGCAAGCTGACGGGCAACACAGACACATTGAAGTGGAGGAGGAGGATGCCCTCCCCTGGGCCCTGGAAGTCCGAGTCATTGACCAGCACAGCCAGCTGCAGGGCACGGCTCTCTGAGATGGGGAGGCTGCGGTTGAGAACCAGCCCTGCAGGTGGGGGCACAGTGATGACTGCGTCATTCCACTGCACACTGCCTCCCAGATGCATACCCTGCCCACACATGCATAAAAGTGCAAACATACTTTTTCACACAGTTCACATATAACAGATCTGGCAGCTGGCAGTAAGTTAGAACCACTGTTTAAATGTTAGCTGTTGTACTGAGCTAGAAGCCCAGAGGTCCTATATGAGCTGGTAGGTAACGAGTGTGTGTGCGTGTATGTGTGTGGGGTATATATGCATGGAGTACGTATGTATGGAGTATGTGAGTGAAGAGTGTGTGTAGTGTCTGTGGTGTCTGTGCAAGGTATGTAAGTGTGTGGTCTGTGTATGGAGTATTGTGTGAGAGTTTCATGTAGAGTGTATGTGGTGTGGGGGGTATGTATGTGTGGGGTGTGTGGTGTGTGTGGAGCGTATGTGTGAAGTATATACGTTTGTATGGAGTATGTGAGTGGGGCGTGTGTGTGGAATGTGTATGGTACGTGTGGGATATGTATGTGGGGTTATGTATTTGTGGGGTATGCGTGTGATGTGTATGGGGTATGTAAGTGGGGTGTGTGTATGGGGTACATATGTGTGGGACGTGTGTGTGGGGATGTGCATGTGGTGTGTATGAGGTATGTGTATGAGTGTCAGGATTGTGAGTGAGATGTGGGCACATATGAAGTAAAGAACCAACACTGCCAATGCTCTGAAAAAAACTGTGCTGGCCCTCAAATTCCCCTAGAGAACTCTCAAAAGCGGCAGCCATCAGTGGAGCCTAGACTCCACAGGTCCCCTGGGCCAGGGAGCTCACACACCTCTGTATACCTAACATGTACTAACATGTGGTTTTAGATTAGTGGAGACAGAAGGATGGGAGACAGGGGCTCTGTTAAGCATGGAGTACAGAGTGAGTGTGCCAGAGCAGGGGTGACAGGTTTCCCTTGCACAGGGCAGGAGGCTTTCAAAGGCTTTGTGGGAGGGGAGGATATGAAACAAAGAGTATCAGGCCAGACAGAAAGGGGTAAAGGCACCAGTGATCCCGGGTTCTCCCAGAAGCAGGATCTCAAAACAAGGATCCAAGTACAAGTGGGGCATTTGGAAGGTGATCCCAGAAAACACAGGCAGGAAGGCTGGAGAAGGAGGCAGGGAGGCCAGGCAGCTGATGAGGATGTCCCATTCTGTAGGTCAGCACTTTGGGCATTTGGCACTTAGCCCTGCAGGTACATTCCAGGAGCCAGATGGGACAACTGTCTCAGGGTCCTCCAGCTCAAGGGCATGGAGATGCTACTTTACATACACCCCTGTTGGCTGGGGAGGGGGGCAGGCAGTAATCTCCAGGTACTCCGATACCTGGGGGGCAGCAAAGTAGGTGCCAAGGTCAGAGGAAGGCCTCAGGTGATGACATATGTGTTTCTAGTGGGCAGCATGAGAGGTGTAATGGGCTCCTGTCAGGGTCAACCATGAGTCAGTTCAGGGGGAGAGGACAGCTTGTGAAAACTCACCTAGGAGGTTGAGGCAAGCCCAGCACAGACAAAAAAGGGATGGATGGAGGGGTGGAAAGGGTAGATGCCTGGGGATCAGAGGGGCAGGCCAGGTGTTCAAGTGTGCAGGGTGCTTCCCTGTCCAGGAAGAATGGCTGCTGGCTCCCTGGGGGCCCAGCCAGGCCATGCCCAGCCCCTCTTACTATAGTCATGCACGGTTGCCCGCACAAAGCTGCCGTTGGCCTGGACCAAGGTTTCGTTGGGTGAGTGCTCCACACGGAAGGTCTGGAAGGTCCAGGCATCCCTGGGGAGCAGTGTGCTTGTGTACCGGCGCAGGAGCTCCCCGGATGCTGGCACCACATCTGCATCGAAGACATGTAGTGTGGCCACCACAGTTCCCTGCAAAGAATTGGAGGTGCCAATCAGATCTCCTGCAGCCTGAGACTGAGGGAGGGCAGGTGCCCCACAGGTAGACCAGGTATGGGCAGAGCTGGCTCTAGGATCGGACTGACCTGGGTTCAAGTCCCCACAGGGCTACTTGCCAGCCTGGCCCAGTCACCCTTCCTGGGCCACTGGGCCCAGCTGTTCAACAGGTGTGATAGGTATCTAAAGACTTCTGTAAGGTTGGACTAGAGCAGATGCCCTGGTGCTCTGCTGACAGGTATCACCCAGGTCCCCGCAGAGCACAGTGACTCCACTCTCCTGAGGCAGCTGAGCCTCATAGGGTGGAGGGGTTAGTTCAGTGTCACACAGCGATACATGCAGAGCTGGGATCCATCCCTAAATGTACACCAAAATGCTCTCCTCCAAGCACCTGTGCACTAGACTGGAGATGGTTGTGAGAAAGGTTCTAAGCAAAGTCACAGGGCACCTCTGCTCTCTTTGCTAACCAGGCTTCCTGCTGCCAGGCTTCCTGCTTCCCGCTGGCCCACTCACCAAGCCTGTTCCTAGGGTTCCCAGAGAAGCAGGCAAAGACAACACATCACCCGCCCACCCTTCCATTGCTTCCGCGGGCCGGCAGACTGCAGGATAGTCCGAGGCCCAGCAGGTGGCAATCATGCTTCACGCGTGCGACAAAAGGGGCGGAGCCAGCCCCGCTTTTCTCCATTCCTGCGCTACCCCTCTAGGAGCCTCAAAGGACCCGGTGTGAGGGCTGAGCGTCGGTGGAAGGGAGTACCCTCCCGGCCGTTGTTCTCTCCCCTCCTCGAGGAATAGATGCACCCCAAGACGCGCGCCCTCGTCCTCGCCCGCTTGCTTGGATACAGGCACCCAGGCTCCTCCCTCCTCTGGGGCCAGTGGGAAGCAGCCCGGGCCTCCCCTCTCCTCGGCTGCCCAAAGGCAGGCTGTAAGCCCCGACAGACGGACTGACAAATGAAAAACTAGATGGATGGTCAGCCACATGGTTGGATGGCTAGCTAGACGGCTGAACAGACCAAGGAATAAATGACGGATGGAAAGACAGACAGACGACAGATAACGGACAAACACACAGGTGGACAGGCACCTCCTTCCTCTTGAATTCCACCACAGCGCTGGCGGTGTCGACGCCACCGAAGAAGGTGGGAGCCGAGTCGTCCTCGTCGTACACGGTCACGGGGAAGGGTACCATCACCTGCTCCTCGCGCGCGCCCACGCGCACGGTGCACGCTGCCACCAGTTCGTACTTCTCCCGGTGTTCGCGGTCCAAGGCCCAACGCGTGCTCACCTCCAGGCTGTCCGCAGCACAGTGGAAGGGTAGACTCTCACCTGCACACCAAGCAGACCAGGAACCCTCTGGCGTGTTTCCGGGCTGGGGACAGGCTGAACTGCCTTCCTGGAGCCCAGAAGGAATGAGGGGAGGGGGCTCTGCGGGGTGCACGCTGGTCAAGGGCCCTGAGCTCCTCTTGCTAGGCTACGCAGGGAGCACAGTGTGCAGCGAGCTTTCCTGATTCGTGCTGATTTCCCACAACACTGCAGAGACCAGGAAGCCTGCATCAGGTCCTCACCCTCATCACCTAGGGAGAGCCCACTTTGCCTGGGCTGTGAGAAGGGGTGGCACCAGCTCAGCCAGGCTGCAGGCCCAGAGATCTAGCTGCCAAGCATTTGCTGCTTTTTGAAAAGATGTTAGCAATTTTTAAAAATTACGTAAGCATTATGTGCTGATTTTAGAGAATGTGAGAAATAAAGCCACAATCCTACCACTTGACAGCAAACACAGGGACATTTGGTGCATGGCTTGATATTAACACAAATATTTTTGATTGGTTCACATCCCTGCTCTACACCTCCTGGCAAGAACCTGTGCACTAGACTGGAGATGGTTGTGAGAAAGGTTCTAAGCAAAGTCACAGGGCACCTCTGCTCTCTTTGCTAACCAGGCTTCCTGCTGTCACCCAAAGGCGGCCTTGCCAGGTGTGCTCTTCCCGCTGGCCCACTCACCAAGCCTGCCCCTAGGGTGCCCAGAGAAGGAGGCAAAGACAACACATCACCCGCCCGCCCTTCCATTGCTTCTGCGGGCCGGCAGACTGCAGGATAGTCTTCTCTGTGCCTCAGTTTTCTCACCAGAAAATGGAACGATAAGGCTAACGTGTATACTCAACAGGCACTGTTCATTCAGTGACACATGTATCTTCCCACAACTTGGTGAGGGGAGCACCAATAATGACAGCACTCTTCACTCCAAGCCTGTCCTGGAATTTCATCCTCCAGAAAAAAACCAGAAAAGGAGAAATGCTGAAGCCTTGAAGGTCAACACTAACCACTCCCAGAGCCAACCACAGGAGGGTTATATGAACTCCACTAGGTGAGAAATTACACATTCTCACATCACAGCCACATATTACATGTGGATTACACATGTGGGAAATGCTTATTATATACTGTTTCCCTCTGTTGTTGATGATTACAAAAAAACATGCTCAATAAAATTTAATTATGTAATTTTTAGCTAGAAAGGGCAGGATGCTAAACCATAGGCTTTTCAACAGTCTTGCACAAAGACATCTATCCCTGCCACGGGGCAAATGAAAGCATGGGTAACTACTTTTTATTTTGAGATGTTAACATTATTACCATGTGTGTCGATAAACTTGGTATGAATCCAGGTTCCACATACTTGCAGTCCAGCCTCTGTTGAGTCCCAGAGTTCCTTGACTTTAAATGGTTTCCCACAAGACTGCTCAGCTGCCCGTCTTACATCTCCACTGGGATCCAACTCCCTCCACTCCCCAATACCACCAAGGACCATCCTGAGGCAGTGTCATCTTGAAAGTCAGCAGTCCTTGCAGCTGCTCAGGCAGAATTCTGGAACCTTGTTTGGTTTCCTCTTTCCTTCAATATGTGACATTCAAGTCATCGAGAAATCCTGCTGGATCTCCCTTCAAAATATGCTCAGCACCTGCCTGCTTCTCATTGCCCTTTGGCTTCTATCCTCCTCCCAGTCCTCGTCCTCTCACTTAGAGATTTCTCCTGTTGCCTCTTACTTGTCTTCCTGCTTTCACCCTAAACCACCCCATCCCAAATCATTCCTAATACAGCAGCCAGATCCTTTAAAAATAAAGTAGGCCCTGTCAATGTCCCCTCAAAAGCCTTCCTTAACTCCCCAGTCCCTCAGTGGGAAGCCATGCCCCCTCTCCAGGAACTTGTTTGCCTCACAGATTCCACCCTCCTGTCACTCACAGCACTCCAGCTATGTGGGGGTTGAACCTCAGCACTCTCGAAGGGGCTAGCCCTGCTTGCCTAGAGTCCTCCTACCTTTGCTCCAGTGCCCCCTTCCCTGGTCACTCAATTTAAGACAGCAGTCTCCACCATTCTATGTTCTCTTGGCTTTACTTTCCATCTAGCCCCTTCCAGAGGCCACCCGATTTCCTTAGCACATGGGTGCTCTCCATCTCCTATGGGAATGGGAGCTCCAGGCAGGCAGGATTTCTGCTTGTTTCATTCACTATCACATCCCTAGTCCCTAGAACAGTGCCTGGCCTGTGGCAGGCATACAACGATACTTCTAGAATATTAAATGAATGGATGGTGTTTTGGTGAAGAGTAAACTGCATAGCTCATGTCATGGGCTTGCAGTGCTGCACCTGGCCCACAGCAGGCACCAAAGAATGGCCTCATGAGGCTGTCACTCACCTCCCAGTAGTCTGTAGGCCACGCTGATGTTGGGGCAAAGGAACTGCACAGGCAACAAGCGGAACTGGTGGAAGGTGCCAGTTGGCCTGTTTTCACGAATGCGGAAGGAGAGGCCTGTCTCAGGGAAGCAGAGCTCCCGGGGTTTCAGGGAGTCACACACAGGGAAGGAGGTATTGATGAAGGAGAAGTATACGCGGGCACAGCCTGGCCACTGGCACTCGCCCTCACGCAGGTATGTGGGCGACAGAAAGACCTGGAGATAGACGGTGAGCAGGGGGAAGCCGCCATCTGCAGAGAGAGAAGTCAGGCCCAGTGGAGTGTCAGCCACACCTGCCAGGTCGTGGGGAACAGAATAGGGAGGGAGCAGGAGCTCCAGAGTTGGTGTAAAGCTCAGTCCTCATTGTGGTCCAAAGGGCTTGGCTGGGCTGTTTGCCCAGGTCTGTTACCTCCTGTTTCTCCACCACTGTCCTGGACCTGGGGTCTGTCTGCCTCAGAGTCCTGTAGTTCTGTTTCCTCTGCCTTGAGGTGCCTCACAGGTCTAACTTTATCATCATTCAGGTCTCAGCTCAAATATCCCTCTTCAGGGAGGTGCCCTAAATGACACGTCTAATGCCACTCCCTTATCTCCCCAACCAGCCTCTATCACATCACTCTCCCCCATCAGATGGGTACTCTGAGCCCTGGGTCTGACACTAGGTGGATAGTTTCCCCAGGGCCACTCCTACCACATGTAGGCCTTGCCTCCACACCCTCCCCCCAGGCAGTTTTATCATGGAGCATCTCCACAGCGACATACCCTGTGGAGAGACTTCCCCAGCACCTAGAGGTGGGTTTTCCAGTAAATTCCATCATGAAAGTACCACAGTGATTCTCCTTCCAATGAGGTCTGGACTCTCCCTCAGGGGTAGGGGACTCTCCCTAGGCTGCTCCTCATATCTGCTCTCCCCATAGTCACTAGTTCTCTTTGCCTCTTACTGGCCTGTTTTTCATTGCTCCAATTTCCTGATATAGTTAGATTCCCTATACAGATTTTCTCTGTTCAAATTACTGTTCGATTTCTCTCCTAACTGGAGCCAATAGGTACAGGAGGCTGCTTTCTAATCACCAATAGAACAGACCTCCTATGAAATAGTACCCTTAGCAAATACCACTCTGGTCTCCACCCCAGGGACCGACCCTGGCTCTTCAAGTTCCCACAGGTGGCTTGGGATGAAGATGGTGACAACTAAGTGTGTGCAGAAACAAGATCCTGCTCAGATACCACCTCCTCTAGGAACCAGCTGGGATGCCCTCTTTACTTGGGGAAACTGGTTTTACTTGGGTTGTTCTGCCCCTGCTGGGCAGTGCCACCCACCCTGCATTCACCGACAAACCGCTTGCCTCTTACCCGTATATAGGAGCTCAGGGCTGGTGTGAGGGTCCAGTGAGGCCATGTCTCAGAGGGGAGCTACTGGGTGGGCAATCACCATTTTATGCCACGAGGCAAAACTCTGCTCCATGCACCCCCACCCCCCATACCAGGGTCACACATAGCTTTCACTTTGGCTCTGACCCCTGCTCTGAGGAGCTGTCCAAGTCTCCCTTCTGCTCTACTTTCCTCTGTGGCATCAGATTCAAGTCCCCACCAGGTTCCAGGGCCAGCTTGTTGCTGATGATAAGACAAGCTTTCTGTGGAAACTGCTGCTTCTCCAGCAAGTTCCAGATCATTTGCTAGATAAAAACCTGGGATTTTTTCAGCCTCTCTCAAAGCCCTAAATCCTTGTTAACTAGTAAAGGCATCTTGAGTCCAGCATGGAGAGAACACCCATATCCTTCACACGGGTCCTCCAAGATCCCAGCAGCATCAGAAGGCCCCAGGGTCAGCAGGCCCCAAATTTATCCTGGCTCTCTTGCCAAGCTGGACACAGAGGCAGGCCAGCCTCACCTTGTGCCTTCCACTCTTACACAGCAGGAGTCATAGGGATGGCCACCCTCTGAGTCCTGGTATAGGTGTGCCCTGGGCTGTGGGAGGAGAAAATGGGGGTAGGGGTAGGACTGCTCCCTTACTGCGGACGCTGAGCTTCTCCCAGGAGCTGTGGTCCAGGCTCCAGTTCAGGTACAGAAGGCCTGTGTCCTCCTGGATACGGATCCAGTCATTCTCATTCAGCCGTGTGCGGTAGGCGCTGTAGAGGTACTGGCCCAGGCGGAAGCTGGGCACCTCCTCGGGGACATCACGCAGGGCGTGGACATAGAGCAGAGGCATGCCCGCCGGCTGGTCCACATATAGCTTCTCCCAGTAAGCATCCCTGGAGAAGTAGAGTCCCAGTGGGGCTGGAGGGAACAGGGAATCTCGTGAGGGAGGAGGAGGAGTGATGATGGAGCCTGGAAAAGACCCCCCAGGCAGACCAGCATTCCCCAGCTGCTTTATTTCACACTTTGATAAAAGATTCTCATAGACCAAAAAAAAAAAAAAAAACCATTCACTAATTTAAAACTCTGATCTTAGTAGGGCTTTCTCCTCTATAGTTCTAAGAACATCAACACACAATTTATTTGTATAGCTAAACATTAGCTGAATATGCACTGTTTTAAAACAGAAAAAGGAGGTAGAGGAGCAGTATACAACAGTTGCAAAATCATTCTTAATTACCGAAGCTTGATAAGCACGTGAACCACACAGAGCGGGGCGTTCACCCAGGATTCTGAACAAATCACCTGGAGCCAGAATTTTCAAGTGTACAAGACACTGCCAGACAAATAGGGCAAGCAACAGTTGCCAAAAATGAATAAGGTAATTTATAAAAAAGTAACAAATTTTTATTTAAAATTAAAACACATTCCTACAATTTGACCCAGAAATCTCACTTCATTTGTTCAAGAAAAATGAAATCATATGTCTATTAGATGACTTAGTCACAAGTGGCAGGGTTATTCATGGCCATGAACTGGAAGCAGCTCTGATCCCCTTCAGGGGTGAATGGACAAGCCATTGGTGCTTATTACACCTTGGAAAACTATACAGCAATGAAAAGGGATGAGCTATCAACATACACAACAACCTGGACAAGTGTCAGACATCAGGCTAAGCAGAAGAAGCCAGGCACGAAATTCTTTTGACTATACATGGCACAATTCTATACTGATTTTAGGTAAGAGAAATCAGATTGGCTACTTGTTGGGGGTGGGGAGGCAACAGGCTAGGAAAGGCAGGAGGGAACATTCTAGGGAACGTAAAGTTTCCATATCCTGATAGGGATGTGGGTCATGAAGGCACATCCATTTGTCTATAATGTATAGCCAATATTTGTGCATTTTGCTAAAAGACTGCTCACTGAGGGTCTATGGGTAGAGCTGGGAATGCTACGAGGAAGGTGAATGCTGACAAAGACTGGCAGAAGGGCGTGCACCCAACACTAGTGATCTGACATGCTGCCAGTGGGCCTCAACTCCCAGGGCTGCAGGGAATGCTGTTGGGGGTGGGTAGGGTGGGTGTGGGTCTGCAAGACGGTACACAGACCTGAGTGGCCTAGGTCTTCCAGAGGCCCACCAAGCCACTGGTTCTCTTCAGTGTGCCTGACACCTCCACAGAGGTGGGGTCTTCGTTCTGACCCCAGAGTACCAGTGAGGGGATACTGTGTGATGACTGAGCTTATGTCACGAGAGGCAACATAGTTTCTGCTGGTTTGTTCTCTTGGAACAGACACCTCTGGCCCTGGTCTCTGAATAAGAACCCTTTGGGGAGGGTCTTGCAGATGGGTCTCATCAGGGGAGAGATGCTCCACTCGGAGTGCCCTACCTGCAGGTCCAGAATGGGGCTCCTTCTCTAGGGGGTCTCCTTGAGTGCATGCCACTTTCAGTGGTTCAGGGGCTGGGAGGAAGGATGAGTCAATCTCCTTATAGCTCCTTCCTCTAAGTTGATCCAGCGCCCCCAACACAGACCACATGTGCAGGGGAGAATGGGCTTTGTCCTCGGCTCACAGAGCCCAGCCCTGCAGAATCTATGTGGAGTTGTCTGTTGCTGCCAAAGCGATTCGTGGACTGGGAAATGATTGTGATCAGAAACAGACTTAAATGTACTTAAAATGCCTCCCAGGTGGTCTCTGCAGCAGGGCATGGTTGCCTTAATGCTCCTCCTGGTCACAAACACTTTTAAATGTAAAAACATATGCTCTAAGGTGAGGAAAGAAGAGGTGGACGCAGGGCCAGCCTCAACGGGGTGTAGCCTGGGCAGTCTCAAAGTTTCCACGCTTGGTTTAATGCTCTGCTGTCACTGTTTTGAATTCTAGATGAAGGGGCACACATCTTCATTTTACACTGGGCCCCACAAATGATGTAGCCAATCTTGGTGGGTAAGTGAGGAGAGTTTGGGACAAGCCACTGGTGTCCAGTTACATGGGGCTCTGCAGCTTTTGCAGAGTGCTGGCCTCCTCTGGGCCTCAGTTTCTCCAAATGAACCAGAAGAGGTCATGCTGGGGAGAGGGGCAAATGAACCAGAAGAGGTCATGCTGGGGAGAGTGTAGGTGCAGACAGGTACATACTGTATAAACCTCTCACTTCAGATTCAAAACCACTATGTGCAGATCTCTTCACTACCCCATTTAAGAATTTCACTACCTCAGCTAAGAACGCTGAGGTTGAGAGGTGAGGAGTGTTGCAAGGTCAAACAGCTGGATGTTCTACATCTCGGGGTTCAGTAGAATGGCTAACAAAGTGGTGGCTGGAGTCAGGATAGGGGCAGATGCTGAGACTTCTGGGAGGCCCAGGGCCTTGCTGGTTGACTGCCCCTCACTGCTGGTACCTTTCTGCCTGGAAGGGTTATCCAGCTGTTGGCTCAGACCTGCCTCTGGTACTTCGAGCAGATCTACAGCAGGACTTATAAAGCCTTTCGCACCCATGCCTTCCACCTCTGAAGGCCACATGGTAACAGAATCTTCCCCCCCATACCTAGTCTAACATTTCTGCCTGGACAGGCTTGGCTAGTGCCATCCTCCATCAGCATCTGTGGTTCTGATTCCTCAGGTTGCCCCTGCGCCCTGGTACCATGCAGAAGGGCGAGGAGCTGGCCAGAGGACAGATGGGTCCTATACTGCTCATGGTATACCTGCCAAAGAGACCCCAGGCACCTTTAAGGCTAGTATGTATGCCCGCACACGTGTGTGTTATATTGTTTGTGCACAGCGATGTTGAAGAAATGGAAACAGACAGAGGCCCACTGGCCCAAGACTTCATTTGCTCCTAGTACAACAGGGAAATTAGTTCTGTGTCATTTCCTTGCCCTAATACAACAGGGAAATGATGCAGAACTAATGTTCAGTGGGGTGAAGTGCTATTCTGCTCCTAGCAAGGCCCCCTCTGGCATCTCCTTTACAAGCAAACATCCCATGATGTCTGCCAGCTGGGCATCGATGACTTCAGTCACCCAGCCATGGTTTCACTTTTATCTTTGTGTAGTCTGGCAAGGCAGGTTCTAATGTTCCATACTTGGTTGGGATGTTTAATTTATTCATATTTTATGCAGATGGAACCAGGCCCTAGTCCTCTCCTCCCTCTTGTTTACTTAGCCCTTCACAAGGGCATACAGACGCATGCATGTACACACATACACACAATCTCATGCCCACCCAAGACTCTCTGAACACTTCCTTTGTAGTGTGCAGGATGCCAAGCCTTGTCCATGGAGGCCACCATAGACACACAAAGGCTTCACTCCTGCTTCTGATGATTTCACCATGTTTTTTTCTGGCTCCTGCTGCACAGGAGGAGTGTGGGGAAATCCTGCATGCTCTGCCCTAGCTATATGCAGTCCTTCAGTGCCTGCACAGCCCATGCCCGAGCCTGGAAATCACCTTCCTGAAGCCCCCAGACACAGACTGCTCTTCACGCCTGTCCACAACCTTGGTTCTCTGTGCCCTGGAGGGTCACTTCCTGCTGGCATCATGACTGCAGCAGCCCTGGCCCTGATCACCCCACCGACTTCTCCATGTACTGTGGGCTGTAACCCAGCTTTTCAGTGGGCTCTGACCCCAGCCAGCGGTGGAGGCTCCTTCCCTGGCTGCCCAACCTCAGCCTGAGGGTGCTCAGAGCTCTCAGATGCTTCACTGTTGTTCTTCCATCACAGTTAATAATGCTTACGTGAACTTCTCCAGTTTCAATTGCTGTGTGGGTGCTTTCTCCTGATGGGACCCAGAATGAGACACACACATCTCTCTCTCTTGCATACACACACATCTCCTCACATTGTTGCACCACCTACACCCCCATTCTCTTACTCACTTAGTGCAGACACACTGATTCCAGCCAGGCCCTGACTATGGGCTCATCTTTTTCAGCTCTCCATTGTCCTGGCCAGCCCTGGCCATTGGAGGCCACACACAGCTCACCTGAAGTTCTTTCGACCCCCTCGCCACCTTCTATGGTGGCTGCACTAGTATCTGACCATGCAGGCACCTCCAGGTGCCAAATGCCCTTGGTCTCTCATTCCACCTCTGGGCCTGCCCTCCAGGGCTCTCTGAGCATCAATGAGTCACACTTACCATAGTCACCTTGCCATGGAAACCCATGGAGCCCCAAACAACTAAAAATGTCCTAGGACTGCAACATGAAAGCCAAGTTTGGGGGGGTCTCAAGAAAGTAAAAAAGTTGTGAAACGGTATAATCCAAGAAGTATGTGTGGTCAGCAGCAGCAACATGCCCTTCCTGAAGATCCACTTACCACACAGCCCATCTCCCACTTTGCCAAGTGCCAGATGGTGCAGGTGACGGTTTTATTATTGCCCAGCAGAGTCTCCTTAACAGATGATTTCCTAATGCCATCATCTTCTCTGGGAAAGGAAACACCCACACGGGCTCCTCCCTGGGCTGGCCCCACACCCTGTAGGCCAGCTGTCCCTGTAGAGGGTCCACCCAGCCCCAACCCAGGGCCCAGACACCAGCACTTGGCACCATCAGCCTCTCAAGATGTGGCCCCATCTTGCATATCCTGTTCACATTTTCTCTTTATTCTAGTTGAATATTTGATACATGGAAGAAATACAGTTCACAGAACATTTACACTGAAAGAAGATGCTGCAGCAAACGTCATGAAACCATGGCCGGCCTAAGTGGAGATTAAGCAAATCTGCTGCCCGCCACATCCCGACCATCCCACTCACAGCAAACATGAACCTGGAGTCTTGTTTATCTCTTTTTTTCCTTAAAAAAAAAAACAAAACCAAAAACTTGTACCTACTCTAAACTTATTGGGGTCATCTCTCTGTAAGTTATATAAATGTCTAATCACTATGCTATATACCTGAAACTAATATTATTGTATGTCAACTATAATTGAAAAATTAAAAAAATTTAAAAAAAAATAATTTTACTTCATTCTTCGAAGGCACTTTAGCTCAACAGAGAATTCTGTAGGGCAGTTATTTTCTCAGTCCTTTAAAGGCATGATCCTGCTGAGTTTTTGCTTCTGTTGCTAAGAACTCCATGCTCATTCTAATCACCACCATTCATCTCCAGAAGTCTTTTCATCTTGTAAAACTGAAATTCTGTACCCATTAAACAATAACTACCCATTCCCCACCTCCCTCCAGCCCCTGACAACCACCATTTGGTTCTCTGTCTCTGAATCTGACTAAGTGCCTCATGTAAGTGGAATCATTCGGTATTTGTCTTTTTGTCATTGGCTTAATTTCACTTACTATAATGTCCTCAAGGTTCATTCATGTTGTAGCATGTTTCATAATTTCCTTCCTTTTTAAGGCTGATTAATATTCTATTGTATGGATATATCAACATTTTGTTTATCCACTCATCCATCGATGAACACTCGGGTTGCTTCTACCTTTTGGCTATTGTAAATAATGTGGCTATGAATGTCTGGGTACAAATATCTTTTTGAAATCCTGATTTCAATTCTTCGAATATATACCCGGAAATGGAATTTCTAGATCATATGGTAATTCTATTTTTAATTTTTTGAGGAACATTCATACTGTTTTCCATAGTAGCTACAACTTTTAAATGCCTACTATGTGACAGTGCAGAGAGTTCCAATTCCTCCACATCCTAACATTTATAATCTGTTTTTGATAATAGCCATCCTGATGTGTGAAGTAATATCTCAGTGTGGTTTTAATTTGCATTTCTCTAGTGATTAGTGATGTTGAGCATCTTTTCATGTGCTTATTGGCTATTTTACCTTCTTTGGAGATATATCTATTGAAGTCAGTGGCCCATTTTTGAGTTTTTGTTGTTGTTGAGTTGTAGTTCTTTATATATTTTGAATACTAACCCTTTATCAGATATGATTTAAAATATTTTCTCCCATTCCACAGGTTGCCTTTTTCACTTTGTTCATTGCATCCTTTGATGCACAGAAGTTCTAAATTTTGATATAGTAGAATTTACCTACTTTTCTTTTTATTGCCTGTGCTTTTGGTGTCATATAGGGGGATCTCAGTTTTAAAGATTTGCTCTCAGCTCTATCTTTTAGCCAGAACCAGGACTGAATAGAACCAGTAAGTTCTTCGCCCTATCTGGCATCCCACCAGTGCTGCTCTGGCTGCCTGCCACAGGCCAGGTAAATACCTGGCATTGCTGGTTTCTGCTGTGGTTCCTGCCTTGGCTGCTGGTCACTCACAGGACCACAAGGCCCAGCTACAAAGGAGACCTGAATGGCTGAGGGCACGCACAGCCCAGCTCATATGGGCCAACCCTGAGTGCCAGGGTCCCAGGGGTCCTCCATTCCCAACAGGCACCGGTATTATAGCTGCTGCTGCATGCTCCCACCCAGTACCAACTGCCCAGCAGGCACAGTGGGCACAGTGCCTGGGGCTCACACAAATGTTTTAGTTTTATTTTTAAATCAGAAAGAAATATAATATGTAATAATAAAGTGGTATTGATTATATCTGTCTTTATACCAATACAGTCATAAAATACAATTTTGCTTTTTTATGGGAAAGGGGGCCGGCTAATAGAGGTCACAAGGCTGGAACCCGCAGTGGTAATGATGTGGCCCTGGCTCCAGAGAGTCACTTGGTTCCCACAGAAAAGGCGGAGCCCAGATCCAGGCCAGTCGAATTTAACACAGAGTACTTCTCTTTGCCTGTGTGGCCTGCTTCCTTCCCACATGTGCCAAGGAGCTCCCAGGAGCTCCTCGCAACTACTCACTTCTACCCTGCTAGGAGTCTCACTCTCCGGTTCGTTCCTGCCTTCCTTGTACCCAAGGGGTTCAGTGGCCTCCTTGCCTCCCACCTGCTCTGGGCAGCCACAACACATACTTGTTCCCAGGTGTCTTTCTAACCCCTTCACTATGCCTCCTGTGCTGGCCTGATGCCAACAGCTATGGCTTGCAGCTCCCACTGTCAATACCTGGTTCTGGGCCTTGAATTCACTGTCTAGCCTTACCCATGGCTCCCAGGTGCACGGTCCTCCCCATCTTTTCTCTTGAATGAGCCCTTGTCCAGCTCGGCACTTTTCACCATGCCCCTGACCACACTGGCCTTTGCTCCAACTCTCAGGGCATGTACTTAATGCTAACAGAAGCAGAAGCTGATGCACTCCTCATGTACCAGGCCTTGCTCTCAGCACAGTGCCTGTTCTACCTTATTGCACCATTACAACCTCCCAGGGGCTACTCCCATTAGCATAATTTCTGGTGATGACGCTGGGCCCCATAGCAGGAGTTGGGAGCCACAGGGCAGGCCTCTACTCAGGTTTAAGCAGTGGTTGGAAGTACTGCTTCCTTGGCAGCCCTGCCAATGAGCACAGAGGAGGGCCCCACAGGCTGGCGCTGTTGTGGCACTGAGTAGGTGGGGCTGATGGGACACTTAGCACCTCTCTGTGTGTGGCTACACCACCACCACCATCATCACCACCACTTACATCATCATTACTACAGTAACCACCACCCTCACCATAGCTATCATCACCACCACCACCACCACCATCGCTTCACATCCCCCCACTATAATTTTCATCCCTGTCACTACCACTATCATCACCTTCACCCCCTACCATTACTACTACCATCACCACCATCACCTTCACCCCTCCAGCCATCAGTTACATCATCGCCACCACTATCATGCCCCTCCCCACAATCATCATAACCCCCGCCATCATCACCTTCACTCCCTCATCACTACTTCACCCCCCACTATTGTTATCATCACCTTCCATCACCACTATCACCACCATCACTTTGCCAGCCATTCTGAGGCTTCAAAGTGAAAGCAGCTTTGCCAGGTTTGACACAAGGTCTGGGAGGAAAACCGGGCTGTTAAGACCTACAGGGCTAGTACTAGGCGTGTCTTGCTCAGTGTTGTATCCCCAGAACCTTGCCTGATGCCTGGAACAAAGCAGGTGTTAAGGGAAGCCTGGGACAGTCTCTAGTAATTTGGTGGTCCCCAGGCACCTCACTTTGAGTCATCTGCCTCATGGGTCCCTGGCTTACCTCAGCTGGACTTACTCACAAGCTGATGCCCTCTTCGGGGAAATCTGACAGCTTGTCCTAATCCTGATGCTTAAGCCTCTGTTTGCAAACCATTGAGAAAAACTCTGGCCTTTGTAGGTGTGTCCAACAGACAGTCAGCTTAGTGCATACATTAGGCATGCAATAAATGTCAGGGCTAGCTACTTCCCTGGTGCTCAACAAGTACACTAGTCACTACTAGCACAGCCTCAGTCCCAGTCTTAAATTCCTTCTTCCTAAAATGTTACCAGCAGCTCTCAGTGGGAAGCCTGTGCTACTATGGCCACAAGGCTGAGCGGCCTTCCTGGGCTGGGCACATAGCAAGGGCAAGCTGGACGGGCCCAGCATACAGGAAGGAGCAAGCAACCATCCTAGCACACTCTGGGTGCCCAGGCTTTCCAGAATAAGTTCCAGAGTTGGAAAGTCCACACTCCTGACGGTTCCATCTAGCACAGAGCCCAGGGCTCCTACCCACCTGTCTGGTCAGAGACTCCACACACAGCATAACTCTCAAGGCCCTTCTCACCATCATCCTACTAGCCCAAACTCCCATGGTGTGGTCCACGGTGGGGGAGGGCAGGGGACCTAATATGGGGTGCAGTGTCCACCTAGGAGGACAGGGCACTGACTGAGCAGGGTGGCTAGAGATCTGGAAGAGCAGCTGGTGGAGAAAGAGAGACCCAGGAGCCGGCCCTTACCTCAGAAACAACATGGTCCCTGCATGCACAGGGACTCTACCATACTTGTGAAAAGCTCTTCCTAGAACACCTTTGCCTGAACTTGCGATGTAGATCAGGGACATCACTTTCCCCATTCAATGCTGGGAAACAAGCTCAGAATTCAGCACATGGTGGAACCACAACCAGGACCTCGCTCTCCTGACATTCCCCCCTCGTTATCATGTAGCTCTCTGCCCAGAGTGGGGAAGGCACTCAGCTAAAGTTTGGGTTATTGAAGTTACAGCCCAGAAGCATGGGAGCCAACAGCTCAGACTCATCCTCTGCCCACAGGCCCTGGCCTTCTGCTCCCAGGAGCCTGGGACCCAGGCTGCAACCAGCATGCACCCGAGGCTACCACCTACACTTCAACCCCTACACAGACAGCTGCAGTGGCCTCACTGAGATGATGGACACTCTTGCCCAAATGTGATTTCCCAGCTGCCAAGTTAATTACCAGCATTGCTGGCAGTTCTTTCCGGCTTCTATGCAAAGGAAACTGCCAATTAGGTTACAATTAATCTCTTACCCAGGGCAAGGCCTGGCTGCAAAAAGAGTGGCCACTCAAATGGCCTGCTGATGACCACGTGCTCCAGGACTTTCATGCCCTATGGCTCCAGCAGACTTTGGGTATACCAGCCCTGGCCTGAGGGCAATAGGCCAGGACATCACCAGCTTTAACCCTGGTGCCTCCACCCAGGTAACTGTCCCCTAAACACCCAGCAGGGCATCATGACTCAGACTTAAACAAATCTGTCATCCTACTTTTTCAAGCTCCTAGAACACAGATGGTCCTGCTCATTTTTGCCGCCCCCTCCCCCAGCACTCTTCTTGCTCTTGAGTGAGATCTCTACAGAGCTTTCTTCATGAGAGATCCCATTCAAAGTGCTTCATATTCATCATCCTACTGAATACAACTGCCAGAGGTAGGGACAATTATGATTCCTGTCTTACAGAGGAGGAAACTGAGGCAGAGAGAGGCTAAGTGCCTTGCCTAAGGCCACACAGATAGTGACTAGGCCTTAAGTCCAGGGTCCCTTCCAGGACAATGTGCATGGCCACAGGGTTCCTCTGCTCAGTGACAACCATGTACATATGTGTAGAGAAGCCAAGGGCACTATAATATGGGACCCTGGGCCACTTACCCACATGCTTGCAGACCAGGGAGAAAATGCTACCATAAATAACCATCCACAGCCTCTTTTAACCTCTTCTAAAAACAGGTGCCACTAAAAGTCTCCTCACATAAATACGCTCTTTTAACATTTTAATGAAATAGGGTAAAGGCCCAGGAAGGGGTAATGGGCAGGAGTTTGCTCAGTCTGTGCCCGCCTGACAGGCACAGACACAGTAATGGTAGCTGTGTGTGCAGGGGGTACCTGCCAGGGATGCTAGGGGCCTGACACACCCATACTTACTGGGCACAGAAATGAGCAATGAAGGATCCTTCCCTCAGGCTATGTTGGGTCCTAGTACCATCAAACACAGGAGAAGGTGGATCTGGCAAAATTGGCTTCTACACTTGGATGAAGACCCGTGATTGTACCTGGGGCAGGATCAGGGTAGCCCTGGGAGATCAGCATCCACATAGGGTCATCATGGGGTGACTGGGACAAAGGTGTCTTTATGAGTCCTCAGCAGCCTGTCAGTCAGAGCTGGGCCTTGCTGGGACCACTGCAGCTTGAGGAGGAGTTGGAGGCCATCCTGTGGTCTGAATGTACCTCCTTGACATGTCTGAAAGGAATGGGGGTGGGGCGGAGTTACTCCTCTCAAAGGGAGACCTATCTTCTAGGAGACTCAGGGACTCCTGCTGAGCCAGCTTGCCTTCCTGCACCCAGCACACACTCCCTACTTTGTGGGGTGGGAGGCAGGCTTGGGATGTCAGAGTGCTCCCTTTGGGAGCCTCCCCCTACTTCTGTCCCTCCTCGTAGCCTGGGGTCTGCTGTCCTCTCCATTCCCAACTCCCACTGTGAGCATTGGTAGTGCAGCCAGGGTGGGTTGCAGACAGGACCCCCAGACAAGGCCACTACAGTCTCTGGAGCAGAAGCTGGGCCCTCCTTGGGGTCCCTAAAGAAGGCCTGAGGGTCTGCTCTGCTGGGAGGGTGGAGGGAAGAGAATTGAGGAAGCCTCCAAGAGAAGTAGGTACTGGCACAGCGTGGACCTGGGGCCAAACAAGACACTGAGTCCTAAAGGCCCCACTGCATGCCCAGCAGACCAGTGCTGGGGCACACAACACATGTGTTTGGATGCTGTCATCAAGGCCCCTGGGGGCACCAGACCTCAAAGATCTAACTCCAGGGCTGGAGTGGCTATATGAAGAAGAGGTCATGGCAACCAAGTCCTCAACTAATGCTTCCCTCAGATATGACAGCTCATGCCTCTCTCTGGGCCTCAGTTTCCTCATCTATAAAATGAGAAGGTTACACCTGATGCTGAGACTCTTTCAGATAAAATTCTGATTCCTCTATGAGTGTATGTGATGTCTGTGCAGAAGCAGTCACAGGAATGAACTTCCTGACCGGGACCAAGAGGTAAGACGGTGGGCAAGACAGAAATTGGGGTGGACTTTGGCCTAGGTGGCCCATCGGGTGAGGGATATTGGGCTGGAACAGGATTAAAACCACACATGTGGTTTTTTCTAGGACACTAATGATAAGGCAAGGAAACATGAGCCTAGATCCAAAGGAGAGAATTCAGTGTGACAGGTGGAAGAAGAAAGATAATGGCAACCAGGACC
>NW_006433879.1:431120-438086 GCF_000325575.1 Pteropus alecto | reverse complement strand
CACTCTTTCACTGCCTGGCTGCATGACCTGCTCTGCACTTGGCCTGCCTGGGTCTGTTCCCAGCTGTGAACTCCTCCCTGGAAGTGCTGTTGGGACAGCCCAGGCGCAGAGCACCTGCCAGCAAAAGCCAGTTCTCCTTTCTCCCTCCCTGGACTCTGGAATCATATCTGCCCAGACCTGTAAAGGCTTCCTGGTTAAACTGTTCCTGCCCCTATGCTGGACTCTAGCAGTTGTGCAGCTTCTGGGTGCAAGGTGAGGGGCACTGCCTCAGTAAGTACCACTGTCAAAGGACTGGCAGAATGACATCACACAGTGGCAATTATAGTAATCAACTTACATTCCATCAGCCTGGTTATTTTTAGAGTCTAGATTGAGGTTTAGCAAGACAGGGTTCCCCTGCTGCTGAGCCCCACCTTGTCATGTGGGCTGGTGGGTCATTGGTTCCCAACACCCTTCCCTTCCCCTGTCCTTCACAGGGCAGTCCCTGGGCATCAGCATCTCACACACAAGTTGTGACACCACTGCTTCTGGGACATTTAAGCTCAATGTGGCTTTAGGGTCCAGGTCTTTCGAGAATGTTCTCAGGGTTCCTGTGGGGTCACAGTTACTCAACCCCCATAGGAGGACATCATGAATATAATTATGTCCTCCCCAAAAGGGACCTGGGGTCAGACATTGACAGAAATGCCACTGAACGAAATTGCTTCTCAGAAATACTTGGAGATTTGATAAAGCAAAGTAAACCTAACAACAAAAAAACAACTCCCCCAATTAAAACTCTGGCAAAGGACCTGACAAAAGAAGATATAAATGGCCAAGAAGCACGCAAAAAGATGTTCAACATTACTAATTATCAGGGATATGCAAATCAAAACCACAATGAGAATATCACTTTGTACCCAATAGAATGACTATAATTAAAAAAATAATAAGTGTTGGTGAGGATGTGGTGAAACTGCACTCCTCACACACTGTTGGTGGGAATATAAAATGACTTAACTGCTATGGAAAAGAGATTAGCAGTTCCTCAAAAAATAAAACTTATAGTTACCATATGACCCAGCAATTCTACTCCTACGTATATACCTAAGAGAACTGAAAATAAAGGCTTACACAGATGAATGTTCATAGCATCATTATTCACAATGGCCAAAAGGTAGACACAACCCAAATGTCCACCAACAGATGAATGGATAAATAAATGGGGTTATGCATGCAAAGGAACATTACTTACCCTTAAAAAGGAATGAAGTACTGATACATACTATAATGTGTATGCACCTTGAAAACATGAAGGTAAGTGAAGGCCCATTTGTGTGATATATATCCAAAATGGACATATCCATAGAGACGGAACACAGAGTGGTGGTTACCAGGGGGTGGAGGTAGGAGAATGGGCAACAAAGCTTATGGATACAGTTTCCTTTTGCGGGGATTAAAATGTTTTGGAACAACACAGAGGTGATATCTTTGCAACGCTGTACCAAATGGCACTGAGTTTTTCACTTTAAAATGATAAATTTTATGTTGTGTGAATCTTACCTTAAATAAAAAAGGGAACTGTAATTATCTGCCACCCTGTCCCCACCCCAAGCTACTAGGCCTGACAGAGGCCCCTGCTGTGCTGACCAGGAGAGGGTGACCCGGAAAAGCTGGTGTGCAGAGGTAGGAGTGTGTTGCAGGATTCTAGTCTGTGGAACGTGGGCAGCTTGCTGTGGGCCCCTTCAGGCCTGGCTGCTCAGAACTCTGTGCCCCTCCCCGGGCACGCCCAGGTGTGGAGTGGCTAACGAAGGTGCCATGAGCAGGAGACACATTGGTTGTGTTGAGTCAATGAGACTGTTGGGGTTTCTGTTACCAAGTGCTGTTCTGCTTTCCCTCACACATTCAGGCAGGTGGAAGGCTGAGAAAGCAAAGAAGATTCCAGTGGGTCCTCATTCAAGTCTTTTCAAGGTTCTGTGGAGTCATGTCTGTGGTTATGGTGGATGAATCTCCAGCAAAGACCAACTGAAGGTTGCCCACCAGCCAATGCTCAACCTCTCCTGGTGGGGCTAAGTATAGTTAACTCTGCTTCCATAGGCAGGCACTGTGCTCATTCCATGACTAAGTGGAGGCTGGCACAGAACTCTGCTCCCGACTCCACCCTTTCTCCTCTCCAGAAAGGAGAGAAAGGGAAGCAGCAGACTCCCCCAGCCAGTGCTGGAAGGGTAGGATGGGGGAACGGGCAAAGAGAAAGCTGGTGCCCAGGACTAGACCCTGGCTTCTGTGTCTTTCACTCTTTCTGTTTTTGCCTGTTTCACTAGCCAGAAAAGTTTGAGGAAGAAACTCAGTGAACTGTCTTCCTCTGCTCAGATGCCCACCATCATTCTGTGCACCTCTAGCTCAGCCCCCACATTCACCACCCACCTCAGGTCCTGGCGCACAGAGTACATATATTTCCAGAATTTTCCAGCCATTAGGTTAAATTTTAGGAAATTACATTTCTTCTTTTCTCTTTCTGGAAGAGTGGGCATCATTTCAAAAATTTTCTGGTAATAACGTAGGTACACAGCGGGTGGGAAATGAACTAGAACCAGTTTTGATGACCATTGTCTTGCCAGGGGCTTTCTAATTATTTTAGCAGAAGAGCCCTTCCTCCAATCAGAGGCCAGGTCAGGGCTGGTGCTCCGGGCAGGGCTCAGAGCTTTGCCCCACAGCCTCCTCCTCTTGGGCCACACCATACCTCAGGCACTTCTCTGGAGCCCTGGGTCTGTCAGAACCCAGACATCTGCACCCCATGTCACAGAGGAGCGAAGGTGAAAGACTGCGATGAGGTGTAGCTGCCGGCACCGAATCTGGGAGGGGGAATTGAGGCCCCCAGGACTGGGCCTGCAGGGGCACAAGTGCCTATCCTGAACAGGTCCTAAGAGCCCCAGCCCTGGCCCCAGCAGACATCACTGATGTAATGGAGAGCCTGTATCAGCCAACCTACCAGGTGGGTACACACCTGTCCAGGTGCACAGGTGACCTTTCTGTGATAGTGCTCTGTCTGCTATACTTTGTGGAGCCACTCACAAGGCAAAAGCAAACAGAAGTGTTTGCTTGAGGCTGGCCACTTGCTCTCCTTGAAGGCCCAGGTGGTACCTGGACTGCCTCTCTCGAGGTCTCACTGGTGTCATCTACCCCACAGTCACACTTTCCAGGGGCATCAGCTCCAGTGAGGAAGGAGCTAAGGGAACAGTGACACCTTGCTACTGCCTCTCATCTTACTCTCGCTTTGCCTAGGGTTCTTAGGGTAGACAGCTCAGGGGTCCACTGGTTTCACAGCTTCCAGCCTTGGGGGCAGAGGGGGGCATCCCAGAGGCTCCAACAATTACACAGTTGTGAGGCCAGAGCTCTAGGAAGCCCAGGACTCATTTGGCTCCAGAGCTCAGGGAAGGTGGGTGGTAGAAGGACCAGCTGAGGAGGGAGGACAGGAGAAGGGCCCAGTTTACAGGGACTCTCAAGTGTCCTGGACTCTCAGCTCGAAGAGGGTCTGTCCTCTAAGGTCTTCCAAGGTAAGGTAGAACCCTGACTTGGGAGTCACAGCCTCCCCTAAATCCCCCAGTACCGGCCCTGGGCTGCCACTCTCTGCCATGTCGGGGTGGGGAAGGGAAAGCCAGGTGGGCTCTGGGAGGCCTGAGCCTTCTTACCCGCTGAACTTCCCCAGGAGTGCCCTTCCTAGGACCCCAGAGGAACACCCTGGGCCTGAACTTTTTGAGTCTTACTGAACCCTCCAGACTTCCAGGGGCCAAAGCACCCCTACCCCACTAAGCTCAGAAGAGGCCCTGGAAGACCCAAGGAAGGCAAATTAGAGGGAAGAAAGGAGTAGGAGGGAGATGGCAGGGAGACAGATGAACTTTCACTGTCATCAAACCACTGGACCCATGGCCTGAAGAGACACTTCCCTGCCTGGCTGCCCACCTGCCCCTGCCACTCTCTCCCTTACCTTCTTAGCCTGCCTCCTGACTCATCTCCATCTGAAGTTCTCTCTGTCTCTCTGTCTCTGTCTCTCTGTCTCTGTCTCTCTGTCTCTCTCTCTTTCTCTCTCTCTCTCTCTCACACACACACACACACTTGAGATAAGTGACAGCTTTCTTTATTGCCCATGTCTCTCCCTCAGAGCAGGTAACAGTTCTGAGGTTAAAGGGCCTTTTTGTTATCTCCCACTGTGCATCCTCAGCCCTGGGAAAGGCCCTAGGCAGCAGGTGGTCCCTTGGGAGTGTGGGTATGGGTCGATTACTATTATTGTGATTGTTACTATTAAGTCATTCACTCAGAAAACAACTGGAAAGAATGATGAGGAGGAGGAGGAGGAGAGGACCAGGCCTGAGCTGAGGGGCTGCCAAGGTTAGAAGCCTGAGTAAGACCCCCACACCAGGAAGTGTCCTCTCCCATTCTAAGAGGAAGGGGGAAGGAGCTCCACAGTAGAAATGTAGCTACTTCCATAGAATGAAAGGAAGCACTACTTTGCTAAAGAGTACTTCTCCAACACTGCCTTTTTTTTTTTATGGGGCCCTGGGGTGGAGGACCCTGTCCTGGACAAGGGTACACAGTTGAACTCATGCCCCCTGAAGCCCAGTTCCCCCTTCCCCCCTGTCAGGTGCTGGTTCCCCAGGCAGAGGGTAGGTATAGGGGACACACTCCTGGCCTGCAACACCAGCACAGAGACCTCCTCCTGCCACACACATATGCCTTCCCTTAGAGCCGCCTATGACATGGCCATGCCTGGTGGCAGTCCCCAGGCCCACAGGACTCCCAGGCACTAGCTAAAGCAGTGGTCCCACCTGAGAAACCAGCAAAGAGCCAGAGGAGCTTCTGGTTCAGGCCACTCAGTACAGAGCCATACTTCACTCCCCTACTTGGGACAGGCTGTCCCCAGGTCCCCTGGAGCCCCAAGCAGGTGAGCCACTGGTGGGGGAGTGGGCTCAGGGCCACTTTCCCCTCCCAGGACCCCCTCCTCAGCCCCACCCTTGTTCCTGCCACCTGTGGCCTAGAGAACCTGCTTGCTGAAAGCCAGAGGACCAGGGGTGGGGGGTCACTAAGTCCTCTCCCTGGGTTCAAGTTCACAGGCTATGGGACCCTCAGTTTTCTCACCTGTGGAATGAGAAAACAATGCAGGTCCCTCCGGGTTTTGGCAAGACACAGTGAGCTAGCAGACAGGCAATGCTCAGCACAGACTAGCAGACTGTGAGCCCCCTGTGGGGTAGCTGCTGCTGGCATCAGCCTTATCCAGTTAAGGCAAGGGATGGAGGAGTACTCTCTCAGGTTGTAGAGGAGGGAAAATTCCTCAGGGGAGCTGGCAGCTTCCAGGCCCTCCCTTCCCCTTGATACCCCAGGCTCTGTTTTAACAGATATCATAATTTTTAATAAGCTTTCTCCTCCCCTGCCTAAAAGGCCATTAGATCCCCATTAGGTGAATGCATCCCATTTTCTTCACACCACCAAAGAAACAGTGATTTAGTTAGTGGTCCCTAAAGCAATTTTGCAGAATAAAGGCAATTTAGCAATGGGCTCAATAAACTTCCCGGTTTATTCTCTGCTCTCAGGTCTCATCTTAGGACCCCATCAGCTGGCCCAACCCCTTGTCCCTGGATAGACTGAGTGCTGCTGGGGCCTAGGAGTGGGCTCCCAAAGGCCAGAGGGGCTTATCAAGGTAGAGGAGGAAGAGTGCAGGGCCTGGGGAGACTGGTGAATCAGGACCCATCTTCCACTAGTCTCTGGCCAAAGAGAGAGGAGGGACCAGAAGAGAAAGTAAGACTTAGCAGAGCAGCCTTCCTGGCCAAGGGGCTGCTCTGGCACCCGCTGGTCCAGACAGGAGCACCTACCCAGGTCCCACTGCAGAAGGGTGGGCCCGGAAACCTAGAGAGGGCCTGACAAGTCATGGAAAGTTTTCCCTTCTTCAGTGCCTGAAACTGAAAGGCAGAGAGGTGTCTCCAGGCAGAGGGCAAAATGGGACCCGAAAAGCCAGGCCAGGAAGTTGAGAGATGTGAATCTTGCTGAGGAGCTGCAGGAGGTCAGGGAGATGGTGCTGGGTGAGGGGTCAGCCTGGGACATGCAGGGGGGATCCCAGAAGCTGAGATTCTGATTCCTCATCTCTGTAACAGGGATGGTTATTATACCTGAGCTGAGCAGCAAGAGGCCAGAAACTCTTCTAAGAACAACTTTTAGATGGAGGTTCCCTAGCTCTGGTTCCAGGATACCTGGGGCTGATGGGTATGGAGGAGTGAAGGGCAGGTGCCTCTGTGTGCATATGCACACAGTGTGTGTGAGTGGCAAGTAGAAGCTGGGTTCCTTGAGTGCAAGTAGAATGTGAGGGGGCCAGGTCATGCTGTGAAAGTGTGTGTGTCCACAGGTACCATGACCATGTATTCTTGAAAAAGGGTAGGAGTGTGAGCATGTATGGGTGACCATGGATGCAAAGATGTGAGGGTGTATGTGTGTGTATGTTTGTGTGAGCATGGATAGTAGGGTGTGAGTGAGGAGTCCTGTCCTGCTCTGGGAGTTTGTGCCTGAGTTTGTACCTTTTACTGAAGGTGTGTGTGGCTACACACAATGAGAGTGTGCACACGTGGCAGGGAGGCAGGCTGGGGAGGTGTCTGTTCTATGGCCTTGCTCTGGGCCTCCCTGAATCCTCCAGCCCACCACCGTCAGCCCTGAGGCAGCACTGCCTCTGTCCACTCCTGTCAGTCCCCTAGCACAGAAGGGAGTTTCCTGTCTTGAGGAGGTGTCTGACCCAGCAGGGAATGGCCTTCATTCTATAGAGACCCAGCCCCCCACCCCTTCTTCGGGCCACAGGCCAGGCCACTGGAGAGCCTCATCCACAAGAGGGCGACCGGGAGGCCGAGCTGCTCCCAGCCTGGGTGGGTCCCTGTGCAGCAGCAAGCACACACTAGTGGCAGTCTGGAACAGCTCACAGAGACCCAGGCTAGGTATCTCCAATTGCTGCTA
>NW_006433879.1:412445-431107 GCF_000325575.1 Pteropus alecto | reverse complement strand
AGGCCTCTCTGAAGGCCCCATATGTCTCCTCTTGGGTGCTGCAGGGCCACCTCTCCACTCTCAGGGCCACCAATTGTAGTTTCTTGGTCATTCTAAGGGAAGGGTGGGCGGTATGTGGGGCTCACTTTCTGTAGATTGGGGAGCCTGTCTTCTGCTAACCAACTCCATGGGAAGGGGTGTAGAAAAGCCACCTATTCCTGCCAAGTGCCACAGGCCGATTCTTGCAGCCCAGCCCCCTGCAGCCTCACTGGTCACACCAGCTAAGCACAAGGCTGTGGAAGGGCACAGAGAAAACTTCTGCAGGCTTTGGAGGCTGCCTGCCTACACTGCTTCTGGCTCACACCTGACCACAAGTCCACAATTACAAAGTTGCAACCCAAGAGTTACAAGAGATCTTTACAACACCCTGTTTGTATTTACATATGCCCTGCCTGTGTTTACAGCCTCCTGCTCGTCTTTCTCCTGCAGCACTGTGACCCCAGGGTCCCAATACTAGAAGCAGACTCCCTTCCCACATTCTTCCCCAGAGTGAAGAAAGGGCTTCTCTCCTGCCCTCCCTATGACGGACTGAAGACCACTGTGGCTTCAGTATCTGCTCCTTGAGACTGGGATCCAGTCAAACAAATGAAGCCTTGGACAGGCCTATGAACCGAGTCTGTGCAGGACCTGTGCTACCTCCTCTTCTGTTACCAAAGATCACAGGGAGAGAAAGCCCTTTGTAAGCAGTGGGGGAGGGTGATCAGAGCTCCTTCCTTTTCAGAAGTACTGCAGGAGGGGATCAGTCAGGGACAGTTTGAGGAAAACTAAAACATGAGGCCAAGGGGGTCTAAGATTCTACAGCCTTGCCGTTCATCTTGTCAGGGTATGGGGGTGAAGGCAGTGACCAGCCTTTGGAAGGGCATACCTAATGCTTCCAGCACCGACACTGGTGGCACACTGCCCTACAGCCCACTCCGAGATAATCAAAACCCTTGGTAAAGGCCCAGAACCTCAAGTGGTCCCAAAGGCTGCATCTTCAGGTGCCTCTGCCTGGCAGCGGCGCGCGACTCTAAAGCGGCCTGGTAGGGCTCGACCATGGCGGGCCCTCCGCTGGCTGCGCTAGGCTAGTCTGAGCGGGCCATCGAGGGCAGCCTTCCCAGAAACCACAGGCTTTTAGATTTTTTGAAAAGGCCTGGATGGCAAAAAAAAGCACGAAGTAAAAGCAACCTTTCGTAAAAGCAGATCCTCTTCGAATCCCTCGGCAGGTAAAAGAATCAGAGCGGGAGGAGGAATGCATCGACGTGGAGCGCGGAAAGAAAACCAGGACGCAGCAATCTTCGGCAGAAACAGAACTCCCTGCGCAGGTCGCTGGCTTTCTAGGGCTACCTCACCTGTCCTCCACTACCTGCGACGAAACGGTGACAAGATCTGTCTGCCTAACTCCAAGATCGGACCCTGGGTACGGACTCCGGCAGCCCAGCCCGGCCCGCGTCCATCTCCAGCCCGAGACCCGCCCAGCCTGGGTCCTGCGGCGCCCTGCCCGCCGCACCATCTCGCTCTCCGCCGGGCCCCTGAGGCCCGCAAATGCGCTGCCTGCTGCCGGCCGCAAACAGAAAGGCGTTTTCGAATGCGTCCACTCCGCTGCTCCGCGCACAATGCACAACTTGGCCCCGGCCGCTGCAGGCACCCGCCACCGGCAGGACTCACCTTCGCCGAACAGCGGCAGCAGCAGGAGCCATCGCAGCCCCGCGGTGCTGGCCGTCGCCTTCGCCATCGCCCGTGCGCGCCGGGGCCGAGGCAAGAGGGATAGTGGCTCGGTCAGGGAATGTAGGCGGCGGGGTGTGGCGCTCAGCCGGGCCGCCCCATCCCGTCCAGGACGCGGCGGACACGGAGGACACTGCGGACACGGAGCGTCGGAGCGCGACTCCGGGGCGCTCTACACTGCTTGGGCCGGGCTCTGGTCGCGGGACTGAGGCGAGGTGGGCGCGGGCTGCGCGGGAGGATCTGGCAGGGGCGGGGCGGGGCAGTGAGGAGAACGGGACGGGCGGGGCCAGGATGCGGGCGGAGTGCGGTAGAGGCGGGGCTGGGGTACCGGCCGGGCGGCGCCTGGTGCACATCCAGTGAGGCGCTCACTGGTAGCCGACTAGTGCTGGACGCGGAGTGCGGGTGTTGGCCAGGCGGGGCAAGAGTAGGAGCGCCCCTCCGCGTGCACAGCCACTCTTTCTCCGCCTGTGCGTCCGTTCGCGGTCCCAGCGCTTCGCCCTTACCCACCTCTCATTGAAAGCACGCGGAGATGTGGGGTCTGGGCGGCCTGGCTGGGATGAGCCCAAGCGGACGTAGGGACTAGGCGGGCGCCCCGCCTCCAGGCTCTTGGCGCTGAGCGCATCCTCCGCCATTTCTCAGAGCGGGAGACGCAGTGGGAGCGCGGCCTCTTGGAACACGAGGCAGGAGAAGGGGAAGGGCTGCGGTAAGGGTGGGGGAACCGGAGCACTTTCTGCGTTTTCTGAGCACTCCTGGGGCGAGTCTGGCACTTGGCTTACAACGTTCGAGGTCGCGTTTGGGGAGAGGTTAGGGGTCACCTAGGGCCAGTTTCAGAGAGACCTGGCACTTGTGGCCTAGTGGGGTGCTTGGCGGATAAGCCCCCCAAACAAAATCCCACAAAAAAATAAGAGGTCTTTGGATGTGAGACTAAGTAGGAGAGTAAGTAGCAGGGAGGGAATAGAGCCCCCCAAATTTTTCGCCCAAAGAAAGGATGCCCAAGAATACACAATCCTAAAAGGGAAACTTGGGTCCCCTAACATGAGGGTCCTGGAGTAAGACTGCAGGTGAGTTCTAGGCCTCTGTGGGGGAAAATCCACTGATCTCCCAGCCCCTAGCTGCATTTTTAAGTCTGGACTCTACCTGGGCCAGAGGAATGGAAGCCTTGGGGTGTGAGGATTCAGAGTACTGAGGCCTGGGGGAACCCTACTTCAGGGTCTCCTCTTCTTGCAGTGCACAGAGCCCCACCCTCTTGCCTGGCTGAGCTCAGGGCTGCACATCACTCTGCAGATATGAAGTCAAAGTGAAGTCACCCTTGCAGGCAGGAGTAGCTGCCAAGACAGAGGCTGGCTGGGGGCTCTGCCAGCTGAGATGTCCAGAGTGGGCCTGCTGGCAGGAGGCCAGAGCACAGCGTTGCCAGCTCAGAAGAGCTGCCCTTCCACCATCAAACCTTGTGTTACTTGCCACACATGCCTAGGGCCCCAGACTCTCCGATTTATGGGGATGGAGTTGGCCACAGGGGGTTCCTTTGGGACAGGCTCTACTTCTGGTGCTAATAGTTACCAAGACAGCACACAAGGGCTATGTCCAGGGAAGAAACCTGCATAGGAAAGGAGGGACTGAGGGGGACTTCTTTGTTACAAAACAGGAGAATGTAGAAGGAAGAGAGGTGGTTTGGTCCATTCCACCAACCAGTCCCCCTCCCAGGGACCAGTCTCATTAGGCCTTGGTTAACACTGGACAGGCTGGATGTCTGGCTGGCTCTGTGTTTCCCATCTGAGGCTGTGCTCCTGCCTGGGCCTCCTTCCACCTTCTATCCTCTTTCCACCTCCATCCTGTGGGTCTTGAGTGAACACGTGACTCTGTGGTGGGGGCAATGCCCTCCTCTGAGATCAGTGTCTGAGGGCCTCATATGTGTACCACTGTACATATATGTGCATGCATATTTTTTGTGGGCAAGGTTTTCCGTGGGCAGGCAGCTCACAGGTTATCCTTGCAGCATTCGTTGTGTCAGAGCAGGTGAGGCCTATCTGGAGCCCCTTGGGTCTGGCCCCAAAACAAAGCTCAGGTAATGAGGGTGAAGGTCAAGCCCAGCACAGACAGGGATACCATCTAGTGCAGGCTTGCCTAGGTGGGGAGGAGCTGCTGGTAGGGGTAGGAGGCAGGGCAGGATGCTCTGTGACCATGGACCCAGGCGGCTATGGGAAGTCAGGTTGAAGGCCTGCCTTTAGGAGTGGAGGCTGAGTGCAAGGACAGGAAACCCTCACCCTGGGGACTTTATAGGTATGAGGAAATGAAGCCAGGAGCATAACCCAGTCCTGGAGGCACTGGAAGGCCAGACATTATTCTAGGAACTGCTGACTTAGGCCTCTCAGGCAGGCCCCTGCCTGGGGCCAGATATGGTCAGAGTGGTTGTGGGAAGGGGTTTCAATCCCTCCTTCAAGTAGTGTGAAGCATAGACTGAAAGCATAGACTTTGATGCTGACTGTGCTGTAGCTAACTGCTGATACCTTAGTTTCCCCTCTGTAAGCAGAGGTAATGATAGTACCTACTGTTGCTCTGCTACCCCAGTGAGTGCTGAGGTGCAGGCAGATCTGTGTGCATGCCTCTAGGTGCAGCTGCAAGGAGAGCCAGTGCCCACCAGCCAGCTCTGAGGGCCCACAATGGGGCTTCCCATCCATCCACCCCCATTTCAAATATGCTGTCCTCATAACACACTCACAACATGCCAGGCTTGGACTCTCAGGATATGACCCAGGGACATTTTTCCTCTGACTCTGTGGAGGCCTTGCCTGTCTGCCTCTTGCCCACATCTGGTGTTTGCAGACAGGGCCTCAGCCTGGTCAGTGAGAGGACCCTTCTTAGGCCTTACAAAGAGCTGGGTGGCTGAGGACTGAGCCCAGGCCTCATGAGCACAAGGAAGTGGGTCCTATATATTGTCAGAGACCCTGTTAGGCTCAGACAAGGCCCACCTCCACCTAGAAGGCCTGACCTCAACTTTTTGCCCCCACTCACCCTTTTCATGAGCCCTCCTTCCCCTGCTCTGCTCTTCTCCCCTTCTTTTTCTTCTCCTCATCCTCTCCCCCCTTCTCTTGGAGGAATCTCAGCTCATTTCTTTCACCCAGCCCAAGAACCAGGCTAACTACATCACTGGGCCTCAGTTTCCTCATCTGTAACATGGAAATGTCATGCAGTAACTGCCTTCATTTGAGGCTGTACCCAAATGAAGCATTAACAGTTCTTGGCCCAGCAGAAAGTAGATGTTTTCTTCAGTCTTCTTCCAGGGTCCTCTGAAGTCCAAGGAACTATCCAAGTGGGAGGCCAGGCAGTGGTGTGTGTCAAGGCTATAGGTGAGCTCTGAGCTGTGTCTTGGCATGTCTCTTGTCTGTGTGACCTGGCATGTTCCCAGTGTCCTGGGCTTAAGTAGGAAAGCAGAGTCCCCTCCTGCTAGGTGTCTGACAAGTGAATCCCCAGGCAGCCAGTATGAGCTATTACTACTGACTCTTATCAGCTGTAGGAGTTGAGGCCAAGAGGCCACAGAGGTCAGTGGACATTGCTAAGTTATCATGGGAAGAAGGTGGCCTCTAAAATCAAGTGACTGCTTCCCTTAGGCTGGCTCTCCAACTGCATAGGTAACAATGCACACTTGTATGGAGATGGCAGGTAAACTGAGACTGGCCTGCCTGAGCCAACACCTCTCCCTCACCCTCCCCACAGGAACTGTGCCTACTCAGTGGAAGGAGAGAGAGCCCTGGAGCCTGACAGTCCTCTTTGCTGCAGCAACACTTACCTGACTGGGTCATTTACACATTTGGGAGCCCCACCTAGCTCCTTGGGGCTTTGCTCACACCGAGTCCACCTGAGCCCCCAGCCAGAGGGCACTGCTGGCCCAAGGCAGTTGGAGCTCGATGGGGCCTCAAGCCTGACAATGCCTGCCTCTAGCATCATCTGGGCCAAGGAGAAGGCCAGGCTTGGCTCACAAGCAAGCTGTGCAGATATCGGGGAGCTCCGATTGGCAAGTCCAGCAAATAATGGCCTGAATGCTTTTTAGAAAAAACATTTCCCAAGGCAGTTTCATAATCTGCCTTGTAATGCAGATTTAGACAAGTTTTTACGAATGCACTTTTTAAAATAGGTCTTAATGGATCCTTTGCAGTAGTTACAGTCCATTGTGTAAATGCAAACAGAAGGCTTTTTGAAAACATGTATTATTGATCAGAAAGGCAGCAGCAATTAGAAGCCGGTGTGTCATATCATTCAATGCACACTTCCTATACAGCCCTGCTTGTATTCACTCATAACTTTCTGATAAATTATCCTGTCACTAGGAAGCCCTTTCTTCTCCTTTTTGCTTCTTGAAGCAGAGGAGGACCACTTATTAGCGGGAGGTGAATGAAAAATTAAGCTCACCTTTACTATCGCAAAACCTGTTTGGACTTCTCCAGTTTCAGACTAAAATGGCAAAACCTTCAGGTAAAGTGGATGATCTATGACCCACAATGAAAAAAAATACTGGTGACAAGGTAGCAGGAGGTCTGAGCTTGAGGACCCCCTAGGGAAACCTGCTTTGTGGGAAGGATGCTGAGGCAAAGTGAAGGAGTGACTCATTGAGGGCCCACAGGGAGGGGTGCCACCTGGGCCCCCAATATTTCCAATATTTTGTTTCTCTTCCCCCGTCGTAGAACCTGAGATGATCAACCAGCATAAGCTGAGACTTATTTTTGCTCAAAAACTCATATGTGAGTCTATATTTCACCCAATCTGCACATTTCCCATTTGCCCTTCTTCTTGAAGAGTTCATTCTTTATCAAATATTTTTGCTGGGCACTGACTATATTTCAGGTGCTGTTTTAGGCAATGGAGACACTACAATGAACCAAACAAAGACTCTCCATTTGTGGTGCTTCTCATACAATCACCACCACATGAGGCACATGTGCAGTATATCTGTACATGACCCAGATAGTGAGGGACACAGGGTGTCCATCAGGGCTGAGTGCTCTGGGGAGCTGACTTTAGGCAAAGGGGTTGGAGCTGTGGAGACAACACTGCCCTCTTTGGAGACACCAGGGGGCCAGAAAAGAGGTCAGAGTGGGCCTTGGCGTTCCCCCACACTGCCCCAGCAAGGACAGGAGCTGCAGCTCATCTACATCTCCCCACGAGAGCATCTCAGTAGCCTCACCCTTGCACCTCTGGAAGCTGCAGTTCTGGTCTGAGAGGGTTACGGCTTGCAGGATTTGCAGAGCAAATGCTCTGGCCTGGGTGGTCTTTTGGAGCCTGAAAAACCTGCTGTGCTATTGGAATGCTGACAAAAAGGAAGTCTATTGACTTAATGCCCTGTAATGGCTTCGGAAGGCTCCTTGCCCAGGATGGCATGAGCTGCAGCTCCAGGCACAGTGTGCAACTTCCAGATCCATCTCAGTTTATGGGTGCTGAGATGGAGAACTGTGAGCTGGGGTAGGGGGTGGGGGTAAGGGAGAGGGGGCCAACAGACGACCTAAGGGCAGATGCAGAGAGTAGGGACTTCCCAAGACTCCTGTGTTTGCAAACAGGGCCCGGAGTGCGGCACTTACTCGCAACCCAGTTAGCCCCTGTACACCTTGCCCAGCTATTTCAGAAGCCCAAGGGAGCTGGTCTCAGGTAGATCACAGATGCTTTCATTGCTTCCTCTCCAGCAGCTCCTTGAGGTTGCTACCTGAGCCTAGGCCCACCCAGGGCTCCCACCCTTGCTGCAGACCCCCTCAGGCCAGATGGGGCTCCCTCCCTGCTTGCTTAGTTGGCCAGCCTGGCCTTTATCCTCTACAACAGTGCTGTTCAGTGGAACAATCACAATGATAGAAACATTCCACTCTGTGCTGTCCAATATGATGGCCACTAGTTAAGCGTGGCTATTGAACACTTGAAATGTGTCTAGTACAACTGAGGAACTGAATTTTTAATTTCACCGAATTTATAATAATGTGAAATTAAATAGTCGAATGTGGCTAGTATATTTTGGGGGCAGTGAAGTCTAAGAAACAGTTCCCCAGCCTCTTGCTGGAGCTCCTGGAAGTGGGGTGGCTCCTGACACAAACCTCCCCCACTGAAGTAAAAGCAGAGAAGCCAGAGCCTGCTGACTTGCCCAGCCCCAGGTCATGTGGGTGCTTCGCGGCCCCAGTGGGCTCTCTGATCCAGCAGCATGCATTCTGTTTCCTGACTTCCTGGTGGTTTGAAGATCCACAGCCCCAAAGAGGCTGGCATTGCTGGGGTACACCCCGGGCATTGCCGGCGTACACCCCGGGCATGCGCCTTGCCCTGGAGAATCTTTTGTTCCTTTCTAGGCCCAGCCCTAGACCTGACATGCCTCCTGAAATCCCTGCCCCCTGCAGGCAGAGTGAACATAGCTCAGCAGATGCAAGGCTCTGCTCTCAGGGGCCTATTTGGAAAGGGGCCGATGAGATAGTGCAAATTAAGATGCATGATGAAGGGCTATCAGGGGACTCTGTGTAAGCATCCTGAGACCCAAGGGCCTGCTTACTAATGCTGGTAACTCAGCACCCGGCTCCTTTCTACAACCCTTGTCCCTCTGCTCCTGAGCCTCCCACCTTCCAATGGCCCCAGACTCCCCAGGTACTCCGTGGTCACTGGCCTCCACCAGCTGTTCCTTCTTCCTGGAAAGCTCTTCCTACTTCCTCCTGGTCCTTTCTGTTGTACAACTTCTACTCATCACTCAGAAATCTCAGCTCCAAGGCACACTTCTTCCCAATCCATGCTCAAATGCTCCATGGAGATACTCTGAAGGGGGCTCAGTGTGCCTCCTGGTCTGTGTTGGATTTATCTCTGAGCCCTTTGAGCAGGAACCTAGAGAGAATTCAGAGTGCTGGACAAATGTTCGGCAGTGAGAAAGAGAGAGAGGACAGCCTGGGCAAAGGCAAGGTGGTGTGCTTAGGACAGCAGGTGGGGAAGTGTGAGGCCATCTGCTGAGACAGCTCAGCCCTGCTGCCCCCCATGTGCATGCTCACATGCCCTTCTGTGCCTCTACTTCGGGCTGCCTCCATAGTGGGAATCGAAGTTGTCTATAAAAATCAGTGGAAGAGCAACATGACTAGGGGCTTGAGCTGGAAAAGAATTTTCAAGGAGAGAATAAGATGCCTCAAATAAATTATTTTAGGCCTGACATTTGAGGCATTTGAGTTTGAGACCAAACACAGATACCCCTTAGATAAATACCTTTTTGAGAAGTGTCTTGCAGGAGAAGTTTATGACTTTAATAAGTTTTTAGTGTCAGATAAGCATCAAGAAGGGTTTTGTTAAGAGACTTTCTCTTGAAGTCTCAGACTTCTTTCCCCTCTGGCCCTTAGGGATCATTTTCTTTCTCCAGGTTCCCTGGAGATTTGCCCTGGGCTAGGATTGCTCAAATGAGGAATGTTCCAGAAAGTTTTGAAGAACTCAGTGTTGCAGGCCAGGAGGGATGGAGAGGGAATACAGGGATCTCTTAGGAAGTTGATTTGGAAGCTTAGAAGTGTCATCCTTGCTCAGAGCAGTCCCCCTTCACCTCCCTAGTTCCCCTGAGAGGAGCCTGGATGGTTAGTCCTCAGGGATGAGAAGGGCTCTGTATGGAGGATGTGGGTCCCTCCAGAGGCTGAAAATTTTCTGTGGAATGGAAACTTTACAAAATCCCCATGCTGATGCCCAGGAGTGTTCAGGAGCTGAGCTCACTGCAGGCCCTGCGCCAGATTGAAGAGACACAAGGAGAAGGTCAGATGCAATCATGTCTGGAAGATTCTCCCTTCCAGCTTAGAGACAGGCCCCCACCTGCCCATCCTGGGCTCTGTCTGCTCCAGGAACTCCTGCAGCTACCCTCTGTGCAGCTTTGGCCCGAACACCAAGTGGCTCAGTAGCCCTGTATGCTTCTCTGCTCTCAGCCTCCTTCTGCTCCCTAGAACAGGGTCTTCATTGTAAGGGGTGAGATGTCCCCTTCAGACTGAAGCCCATCCTTGAATGAGGCCATCACCAAAGAGCTACAGCCAAGATTGTCTGTGCTGTGGCTCTGGGCCATGTGTGTGTGAGGGGTCCCCTGGCCAAAGTGGGTTGATCTGAGTCTTGTCTTCCCATCATAGTGGGTGTGGGTGGAGAGGTGGCACACAGAGCCCAGGCAGGAGAAAAAGGGGCCACCTCAGAGACCCAGGATCTGGCTCACAGAAAACACACAGGTGGAATTGAGAGGAAGCCCTCATGGGCTTTGTGGTGGTATGGGCTCCGAGGGCACAGGTAGGTCACCTCCTAGTACAGCCGTGTAATGAGCCCTGGGGGTGGTGGGGAGCTGGAGAGAAGGGAATTCAGCAGGCCCCCTTCTGAGGGCACCCCTTCTGAGGGCAGCAGAAATGTCTGATCAATCAATACACCAAGACTCCATGTTGATTGGAGGGAGGGTCCTCACCTAGGTGGTGAATACCTGGAACCATGTTTTCAACAGCTTTAGCTGCTATAGCTGAGAAATTTGGCCTTGGTTTTTCCATTTCTGTGGATATTCTGCCTTCCCACTTTGCCCCTCCATCTTGCACCCTTAACCCTGGCCCTCAGGGGCTTGACTCAGGCCTTGCGCCAGTCCCCACTTGTGATGATCTTGGCATCTTCCTGAACAGAAGGATGCATGTTAACAAGATCATATGTGGTCAGCTGTCTTAGTCATTTTATCCTGGACTGCCTCAGGCAGTGAATGGACGAGGAGGTGGATGCTGAGAGGCTTGGACCTGGGTGTCCTTTCTCCTACCCCAAGGGTTTGCTCCTTCATCCCTTCCCCACTGCCTCCCCCTCACCTGTTCAGCCCCTGAGACTTGCCAAGACCCTCACCAGGAGTCCACATAATGGAGGAATGAGAACAGTTTAGACAAGCACCTACAATCTTCTAAAACTTTGCTTCTGCTTCGTGATTCATTTCCTTGAAGGATCTAGACACTTGGGTGATTTCTAAGTACCATTCACAACAACCTTTTTTTTTTTGTTTTTTCACAGTGTGTCTTGGGAGTAGCTGCCCACAAAGTGAAGGCAGCCCATTAGCTACAAATCATCTTTGTGGGTTCTCATGATCTTGTCTGTGTGTGGGGCAGGAGAGAATGACCACTGGTTTATTTCCAAGGCTGATACCCAGACTGTGGGGGAGGTGTTAACTCATTACCCATTTATACTTGTACTTTATCAACATTCTCCAAATCCTAAAGATCTCAGGTTTAATTACTTATATCTGACCTTTCAAAGGTCTGATTGGGAAGCAAACCTTTGCAGGTCCAGATCATCTCTCCTAGAAAAAGAGGCAGTCTTGGGGAGAGTGGGTACAAGTGACAATGGCTGATGACTGTTTACTATGGAGAACCTACTTGTAGGCAGCCCTGGACTGGAGTCTCTGACTTATTTGGGGTCACAGTACCTGCCCAGGTGGTAGCAGTGTCCCATTTTATATGTAAGGTCTCTCAACTATAAGCCCAGGTGTCCTTTCTCTGGAGCCCTTGCCCATACCACTCTAGTGGAGGGCTAGTCAAACACAATTCAGGCCTGCCCCCTAGGTTCTGATTTTGGGTGGAGTGAGAGACTCCACTTAGAACAAGTTCCCAGGGCTGCTGATGCTGCTGGTTCCTGTAGGATCTACTGCTCCAGAGAGAGGTGGGTGAGGGTCTCAGGATGGAAGATGCCTTCTCAGTTCACCCTTTGGCCAGTGTGCATCATCTCCAGTGTACTTTTCCTCCTTACCTGCATCTTCTCCTTGTTCCCAGGCTCAGTCTACGTCTGACTTATGCCTATAGCCCTGGCTTTGCTGGGAGCCAACCCAGAGCTTGCCTGCTGCATTTCTCTACAGGGACCCACCTGCATTTGCAGACAGTTCTCAGTCTCCTTCTAACACTTATTTCTTCAGCTGTACCTGTTGTGTGAGCCTCAAACCACTGAGAGTTCACTGGAGGGTCCAGTGCCCTTGCTGTGCAGGCACACAGGGTGGCCATTTCTGTGATCGGACTGGATTCAATCCAAGATCTGTGGCCTGACTAAGATTCGAGGAATCTACAGCAAATGCATTTCCCTTGCTGCAGAGCAAGCCAGCTGTTGCTATCATCCTGATGACCATGTGCTCAACTGTAAGGGACCTGGTCTCTGCGAAGCCATGGTCACTTGGTAAAGGCTGACTCAGGACCTTTGTATGGCCAACAGGGGTCTGAGGAAACCGAAGGAAGAGAGGACGCCATGGACAGCCCAGGGGACCCTGTGCCCTTAGTTGAGGGCTCCTAGACCCCTCCAGACAGCATGCACAGGTGGCAGTGGCAGCGATGACTCTGGTTGGCCTATATATTATTTCCAAAGACTAGGGCTTTGGAGCAAAGGAATTATATATATATATTTTAATAAAAACCTTGCCTCCAGAGGAAGCACCCCACTAAATGACTGATACTCAATGAGATATCCACTGCTCAGAAATATTTCCTAGTCAATAAAAAAGAGATAATAGTCAGTTGAATAAAAATTAATCTGGCCACTTTAGGGATTAATTTAAAAACATCAGATGTAGGATGTCTAAGGGATGGCAGTTCCATCTAACCTTCCCTGGGTTAAATACCCCAGGATGGTGATTTACATTCTGTGCTGCAGGGCTCTGCTGGCATAATTGACAGGGATGAGAAATGGAGCCACCAGACTGTGCCTGTCCACTGGGCTGGGAAGAGGGGAGCCAAGGGGAGCACATGGGTTGCTCTAGAGGCTTCTGGGAGCAGGGCATCCTTCTGAGCTCATCTATCCTCTTCCCCTTCTTCTGCCTCCCTGGTGAGCTCCAGGTCAATGGCTGACAAGTTTCCAGAGGCCTAGGCCATGGCACTGTCTCACTAGACCTCACTCCTGTCCTCCATCCTTTCCAGGGCTGCAGGAGGTGGCTAGAAGAGAAGGGGGCAGGACAGGCTGGGCCAAACGCTGCCTGAGACCAGAGCAGTGAGATGCCTCCCCTGCCCCAGGGTTGGGCTCTGGGGGGAACCTCCTGATGGTAATCAATCACATATACCTATCTTTACTCTGTAACTATTGCTTGGCCTAAGCAAGCATGAATTCCCACTATTCCTAATTAGGGATCCACTGTTTCCTTCAAGGAGTCCAAGCCCTTGCTGGCCAGTCCCTGGGTGCTTCTCTGCAGGGAGTTTCAAGCTAGGTGGGTAGGTGGGGTACTCATGTACAGAAGCAGGTGAGCCTCATGCAACTGTGGGTCTGGCCTTCCTGCTGTGTTAGTTGAGCCAGGTGAGCGCTAAGATACTCTCCCTCTTCCTTGGTGAGGGCTGTGCTTGATCATTCTGCCCCACCCCCACTTCTGCTTCCTGTGTACATGCTATACCCAGGCAGGGTAGACAGTGGGTAGGCAGGTGAAGTCAGAAACAGCTTGTCCCAGCCTCCTGTGGAGGTGTCTGTCCTGCAGCTGGCTCCCTATTCTCCATCCTCCCTGGACCTGTCCCTGGGGGGAGGAATACATTGTCATCTGTTCCTTGACATGGAGGACCCAGAGCAGACCAATGTGAGGAGGATAGTGTTTATCCCCTAGCCCCTCCCTGCCAGCCCGCACCTCCACTTGGGGATCCCTTTCCCTCAGCCATACTCTGCCAGATCTGGAGTTCCGGCAACTACAGGTGGTAGGGGATTCTAGTTCCCTGGTGTGCTAGCCTCTCTCCATATCCTGCCCAGCCCTCAGCTCTTACATTAAATCCTAGTCACTGTCCTTTGAGTGTGTCCTCTGCTTCTGCTGAGCTCTGACCATAGAACCCCCAAGGAAAATTCCTGCAGAGATTAGTGGTGGGAAAACTCTCAGGGAAGGGTCAGTTTCCAGTTTTTGAACCTGGCTCTTCTAGGGAGGCCTTTTATGCCATCTTTGCATGTCCTGCTCTGAGCAGCCAAAGAGAGCAGCCTGTGTGACCCTGACATTGCTGTGTATGCCCACCTGGGCTAGCCCAGGGCAGGCCCCCACACCTTATGTGGGTCATAAAGCTTGAGCAATCTCAAGGATAGAAAGGCCTTGAGGGGCCACCCAAACTAAACCTCATCATAGAGGTGGAGAAACTGAGGCCCTAGAGAGACTGGCCAAGACAGAGAAAAGCAGCCCTCCTGGCTCCCAGGTCAGTGCCCTCCACCCTCTGCCTGCAGTACCTGGTTGCAGCATCGCCCATGACTCCGGTCTGGGTACCATAGGATCATACTGAATCTCACTAAGGAGATAAACATAAAGCCGGACATTGTTCTCTGCATCGTTTTATGGGCTGAATTGTGTCCCCACAAATCCATGTGCTGGAGGCCCAACACCTAGGACCTCAGAGTGTGACCTTTGTTGGAGACAGGGTCTTTACAGATGTAACCCAGTTAAAATGAGGTAATTGGGATGGGCCCTAATAAAATATGACTGGAGTCCTTATGAAAAGGGGAAATTTGGACACAGAGGGAAAAATGATGTGAAGAGACACAAGACAAGGAGACGCTTTGAACATATCCTTCCCTCATGGCCCTCAGAAGGAACCATTCCTGATTTTGGACTTCTAACCTTCAGATCTGTGAGGAAATAAATTTCTGTTGTTTAGGCCACCCAGCGTGTGGTACTTAGTTGTGGCAGCCACAGGAAACTAATACAGACTGTAAAGAAGTTCATGATAATGAACTTTGAGTGCAATAGTTTTGTTCTTTTTGGGGGAGAGGGGGTTGGTATTTCAGATTTTTTTTGGTGCTTTTAAATTTTTAGTTTTATTTTCATGGATCTATTGGTTTATAAGCAGAAGCTAATGGGAAGGCTGCCTGGTGCCATTCTAGAGGCAGTGGATGAAAGTCGGATATTTGCTGGATGTGTAGGCCATTGGAGGCAGAGTGAATGAAGGAGCCAGAGCCCACATCTCCCTCTGTCTTGGTGTTGTTTTCTGTCTCCATCAATGACAGTGACTTTGACCAGGAACCCCTTGGTGCCCCATCTAGGGTACCTTTTTCTAGTCAAAGAGATGGAGGAATGGGCTCCTGAGTACTTGCTTGTTCTTTTACATAACAAACCAGCCAGTGTTATCTTAATAGAAAGGATTTCCTGGCATTGCTGGTGTAGGTGTAATCATGTAATATGTATTTTAAATAAAACCACACACCCTCACTTTTGAAACTTATTCCAGAGAATTGCAGTGTGTTGTTTAATGCTCCATTGACCCCCCTGCTCAGTGCCAGTTTCTGTGCTCTCAGCAGCTCCATTACTGATGCTTTTCAGTGGAGGCTTATGAAAAGCAATTTCTCTATAGGCCAGAACTTAGCTTGCTGCAAGTTTATGGGAGGGATTCAACCTTTGGGAAAAGGACCAAATATTTAATTCTGAAGGCTAACATCTAGCATTTTGCTACCATGAAAACATTTCCCATTTATATAGAATATCTAAAACAGATTTTTTGTGCGTGAGACTTTCCCCTTCCCACACATAGCAGATTCAGGCTTGTGCCTATCCAGAGTTCTCAGTCAGTCATCTATAGAGTGGGTGCTGCATCCCTAGAACAGAGAACATCCAGAAAAGCCAAGGGATCACCTAGGGTGCTGTTCTTGTCTATTGCTGAATAACAAAACTATCCCCAAACTGAGTGTCTTAAAGCAACCCTACCATTTCCTTTGCTCATGAGTCTGTACTTTAGGAAGCTTGTCTCTGCTTCACTCCACTGAGCTTAGAGAGGTTTGTGGGAAGGGCTGGAATCATCTGAGTGCTCCCTTATGTGGCTATCAGCCCAGACCTGCAATCTTCCCTAGAGCTGCCAGCCAGGGCACAGATATGCTGCTTTGTAGGATCTGCGCTTCCTTACAACATGACAGTCAAAACACGTCACCTATGACCTAACCTCAGAAGTTACCCCGCATCCTTGATCTTGTTCTATTCCTCATGGTGGTCACGAAGGCCTGCCCAATTTCAAGGAAAGGTAAAATAATCGAATCCATCTCTTAATGGGGGTGGAGGTGTTGGGGAGGTGGTGGGGTGGCAAGATTCTGGAAAAGCATATAGGGCAGGAATTTTTTGAAAATGCTATCTGCCACAGCATGGGCCGGAGATCACACCAAGAAGTCTGGGTCAGGGGGCAGGCCCCAGCTATGATTCAACACCAAGAGTTAGGGACATAGTCCAAAATGCCTCCCTACTACTGCTGAACTGAGTCTGATCGGTCAGTACTCCACAAGGCATGTCTATGTTCCCCTCTGGCTCTGTAGGCCCATCAGCACAGAGACCAGTGTGTTCATCTGTCAAGACTCCTCAGCTCCAGTTGTCTGGGATGCAAGGACTCTCTAATCTGTGAAATGAGCCATCAGTGGCATTCTCTTTCAGGAAATGACCCACATAAAGGGAGAATTTGTCATGCCTGGGGAATTTTATAAATCTTTATAAAATGTTCTTGTTTTATAAATCTGTAAAGCTGTGATTCCATTAGTAACAGCATAGCCAGCATGAAATGTTGTTGCCAGGGACATGTGAATTGTGCTTGGGTTGCCTCCTCCCCAGTAGGGGCCCCCCAGAGTCCAACTGCACCAGAGGGGACCCTGGTGGTCAGTCCCTCCCAGCCACAATATTTGGTTGGGGTGGGGTGAGGTTTGCATACTCATTAAGCTTACACTTCTAAACTTGCGATACTTGTACAAGTGACAGAACCCTGAGCCAGGCTCCCCTGGGCCTGAACAGGAGGGGAAAGGGTGTAGGGACAGCTGTTCACCACACAAAGACACAGGCCCACACCGTTCTCTTCCACTGCCTGGTGTGGAACGATATTCACAGGTCCACCTGGGGCCTCCTTCCTTACCTGTTGCGCGGGCAGTTCTAGACCCACCTCCACCCACCCTTTAGGCCTCTCCTCACTTGGCTTTCCAGACCCTCCTCATTTCTCCTCTTCCTCATCCATATGCCTTCTTCGTTTCCACTCTAAACTTGGATATGTCTGCAAAGGATCCCCATCCTGGGCCCTCAATGACACCACCCTCACTCCTCAGCAACCTCATCCAGGCCCAGGGCTTTAAACCCTGCCAGCCCCTCTCGACAACTCAACCTCCCCACTTCTCCACTTCCTCTCCTCCCACTGAAGCCCACTTATGGGGCTGCCTGCCCTCCATGATTTCTTCACACGGACACTCAGCAGGTGTCTCAGATTTAATATATCCCAAACAAACTTGATTTCTACTCTTCCCACCCCCAAACTCTTGCTTCTCTCTCAGTTTTTCCTATCTTACTCAGTTTCTCAGGACAAAAACTAAAGATTCACCAATGACTCTTTTCTTTCATATCCCAAATATGACCTAATAGCATATTCTGCTGATTCTGTCTTCAGAATATATTCAGAATTTCACCCACCTTCCTTGGTCAAGGTTAACTTGGTCTAAGCTGCCACTCTCTCTAGGCAGTTTGCAGTGGCCTCCTTTGGGGCTCTTGCCTTTTCTCTTACCCCCTACTAATCTGTTCCCCCACAGCCCCAGAGTGATACTGGAAAATAACAAGTCCCCATCCCATGGAAGAGGAGGCTGTGGTCTCGACCCTGTTGGGGCTGACATCTGACCAACATACACCGGTGTGTCTGACTCTGAGGTGTAGCCTGCAGGATGAGTGGTCAAGATCCTGCTCTGATGGTTGGGTGCCTGTGTGGAGATTCTCTCCACCCTGGCTCACCTCACCTCCCTAGACCCCTCCTTCTTCTCATTCCTCTTAGACTCCTGTGGCCTGCTGTACTCTTACTTGAATACAGGAAGCCTATTTGCATTCAGGGCCTTTGCACTATCTGTCCCCTCATTCTGGGAGGTGTTAGCCCCAGATGCCTGTGGCCCCTTCCTCACTTTGCCCAGATGTCTGCTCAGATGTTGCTCCTTAGCAGACTCCTGGCCATATTATGTAAAGTAATGCCTCCACTCTACCTCTGCCCTGCTTCGTTCTCTTTAGAACTTCATTATATTTGCATTATTGTATTTGTTTGCATACTTATTTGCATGTGTGTGTGGTTTTATACTACAATGTAAGCTCCTGAGGGCAGGGAGTTTGCTTTTCTGTGTCCCATAGTGCCTAGAACAATGCCTGGAACATGGTAAATGCTCAACAAATATTTGTTGATTAAATGAATAAATGAGATGGTAATGCACCCACATCAGTACATATAGCTTCCTTTGGTCTTCCCAATAGCTGTGTAGTATTCTACCATGTAAATATGCTGAAATTTAATTAACTGTTCTCCTACTGAAGGACATTTAGTCTTTTTATTCTTTTGGTACTATAAACAAAGTTGCACTGCACATCTTTGTATACCAATCTTTGAAATGGTGAAAAATCAATAATTCCAGGCTCTGGACTTGCAGGGTAAAGGAGTATATATACTTAAAGCGTTGGTAAATAGTGCCAAACTTTCCCCCAAGAATATTTTAAACAAATTATGATTTTTAAAATATTTGAAAACACATATTTAAAAGAATGCATTTAACACTCCCTTTTGAGCCCTTAAGACTGTGAGATTAGTGTCTGGGACCAAGTGTCATTTCATAGGGTGATGCCAAGTCTGCAGAGGCTGTAGGACTGTGATTTCTTGGGCACTGTGGCCGTGACAACCAAGATAATACCAGCATTGGGGTCTTACATCTCAGCCGTTCTTACGGAAATCAACCCACAGTGCCTGTTGCTAGATTATTTTTGAAATACAGGGAAGTAAAAGCACAGTCACTGTGGGTGAATGGCTGTCATTCATCTTGCATTGTAAAGAACTTCCTGAAGTTCACCTGCATTAACCCAAAAGCACTTATTCGTCGCCTGCCATGTGCTGTAACAATGCGCTTGTAGGTGGTGAGGATACGGTTGGCAACAGAACAAAAAAGCTCGGCCCGCAAAGAGCTTGCATTCTACTTGGGGAAACAGACAATGAACAAAATACATGAGCAAATTGTATACAGTATGTTAGATGGGG
>NW_006433879.1:373652-412300 GCF_000325575.1 Pteropus alecto | reverse complement strand
CTGATAGCCAGTTTCAGAGGTGGCTTCAGGAGTTCACACTCTTGTGTGCAATTTTTTTCTTTTGAGTGTGTGCTAGAGTTATGACTTGCTTCTAATGAATAGAAAAGGCAGAAATCACTTCCAAGATTAGGTTACATACAGCTGGGAACCTGTCTTATTGGCACTCTCTACCTCTCGCTCCCTTATCCATGGTGATGTTTTGAGCAGCACTATGATGGGCCCATGTGCCAGGGCCTTTGCCAATAGCCCTCAAGGAGCTGATTCCTGCCCACAGACTTACAAGGGAGCCTGAAGCAGATCCAGCCCTGAGATGACCGCCGCCCAGCTGACACCTTGACTGAAGCCTGTGACGGGCCCTGGGCCAGAGGAACAGCCAACTCAAATCTGTATTCCAACACACACAAACTTTGAGATAACAAATGTACTAATGTTATTGTTTTTAGCCACTAAGTTTCAGGTTACTTTGTTACTCAGCAATAATTAACTGACACAAAAAGGAATGGAGAGTGCCAAGGTAGAGATGTAGTTTAAAATAGGGCGGCAAGGAAGGAGTTATTTGAGAAAAGACCTGAAGAGCCATAGGATGCCAGGGGAAGAGCTGGATTTGGAGACATGAGCCTGTGGAGCTCTGGAGCTGAGCATGGCTAGAATGGAGCAAAGGAGTGAGAGGCAGCGGGGATGGCAGAGAGGGGTGGGGTGGGGTGTTACTCTAGCATTTGGGCTTCAACTCTGAACTTGGGGAAAGAGGACCTTTAAGATTTTGAGCAGTTGTACATTTTATCAGGGCCTGGTGGCCAGTAAGAGTGTTTGGGAAGATGAGGGGCTAGCAGAGAGATGATAAGCAGAGAATAAGATTCTGGGTTTACATTAAAGGTGACCACAGGATTAGACATTGGACCTGAGGGAAGAGAGCTGTTCTTGCATCAAAGGTAAGGAGGCAGCAGGCATGTTTGGGGAGACCTGAAAGTCAAGGTTCACAGGTTAAGCCTTAGATGGCTGTCTCACCTGGAGACCGAAGGTTGGGCAAGACAATGTGTAGAGTCTTTATAGCCCTGAGGCAAGAACGAGTGTGGAGAGAGGAGAGGAAAGGGCTGAGGGGCAGAAGGACTGGGACTGGGTGTCTGGGTGCAGATGAGGACAGTATGAGCAGCAGGGACTGAGATGCTGAGTTGCCACTGACAGGTCCATAAGGTGAGGCCAAGCACTGAATGAGGTTTAGCAACTTAAGAATCAGTGGCAGTGAGAGTGCTCAAGCTTTTGCAGAGGGCTTGAGAGAGTGTGAGAGGGACAAACCAGACACAGGAGCAAAGAAATAGAACAGCAGCTGAAAGGCAAAGTGAGTCCAACAGAAGGGTGTCTTAGATGGGGGAAGTGACAATATATCTGGACCCAACAGGACTGTCTGGCTAGACTGGGGAACACCAGGATGCAGGGGCAGGGAAAGCATCTGGAACTGGTCAGAGTGAGGCAGAAGGAAATGGCCCTGGGAGCCAGTTGGGAAATCAGTGTCTGGTCCTCAGGAAGTTCTGAAGGATGCAGGTGCCCCTGCAGCATGTGCTGGTCCCTGACATCCTGCCATTCTGGTAAACAAGTGACTGAGAAAGCGGGAGCTGAGCTGGGAGACTGCACTCGGAATTTCCTGACCTGGATGAGGTTCAGCCTTTAATCTTACATTGCATCTACAGCCTTGTTTCATGTGGTTTGTGAGAAGCTGGGAAAAAAAATGGGGCTGATAATCTTTATAGTGGGGAGGAAAGGCCAACTCAAGACACCCCTGACTGACCCTCCAAGGGATTGGGGGCAGGACAGAGACTCTGGAAGAAAAGCTGTCTGTCGCTGCTGAAGTTGCAGCTGGGTGGCAGAGCATCCTGGGCTATAAGACCAGGTTCAGGTTCGGGCTCCAGCTGCAGTTTCAGGCAAGGCGTGGCCTTTCCAAGGCTTGGTTTCTTCATCTGGAAAATGGAGTGAACAAGAGCACAGCCTCACAGGCTGTGAGGGGAGCAGGAGGGAACCCTTCAGCAGGGCAGTGACTTTGCAAAGATGAGTCCTTGCAACAAGAAAGGGACAAAGATGGCATTCACAAGACGGAAGAATTCCTTGAATAATCAAAGTGTTGCTCTGTGTGGGGTCCCAAAACAGTATAAAAATGTAAACTTACTACTGAATTGAGAAAAAAACCCTTGTTTGATGCAGCGTCTCTTTCTCTTTCTTTTTATCTCGGCCCAGAAGGACTTGCTACCTCTCAATGACCGAAAACACTGGTGGTAAGAGCAGAACCTGAGGGCCGAATGTCTCAGCCAATTGAATTCTCTTTTTCTGGCCTCTTGGGAGACATATTATTTCCTTCACTGATGGCAACATGTTCAAAGTGCACTTCCCACAAACTCAGAAATAATGAACCGCCTTTCCTCCAAGGTCTGGGACTGTGGCCACGGCCCTCCTGCCAAAGGTGGCCTGTGGCTGGCCACAGAGCCAGCACCTGGCTCTGGTGCAGTGCCCGGGCACTGTGATGGGTGAGGCAGAGGAATCCACCACTGATTATGTACAGCGGCAGAGCAACTGAGAAAACATATGATCTATTCCCTTCACTTGACTGGTGAGGAACTGGGGCCCAGAGAAGACATTTAGTTGCCCAGGGCATAAAGGGAGTCCTGGGCCCCTAGCCTACCTCTCTTCCTCCACTGTCTGTCTCAGACCAGACTCATTTCTGAGAAGCAGCAAAGAGTTTTCAGCCAGGAGGTGATATTCAGCCAGAAGTCTGGGTTTTAGCCAAGAGTTGGTATTTGTTATACGATGTAAAAAAGGTGAAGTTGTTATCAAGAGACTGTATCTGGGGTTTGAGTTCACTGCGGGGTCTCAGGAACTAGATACCATCAGCCTGGCCTGCCCAGTGGACATGAAAGGAGGCTGTGGATGTCACACATGGGAGCCGCCCAAAACCCAGCTGGCCTCGCCAATGCTCGCAAGAGCTCAGAAGATGGAAAACAAATTAACAGTCCAGGAAGAAATGAGTAGAGGAGCCCTTGCTGCCAAGGGCTGGGTCTAGCAACCTGATCACATCTAGCTCCCTTCATAGGCACAGAGCTTGGCAACAATGGCTGTTGCTGGCAGAAAGGAAGCTGAATTTGGAAGTTGGATCTGGGGGCCTTGGAAGCCCTGGATCCTGGTCTGCACAGCTTTCAGTCTTGCTAAGTCCCCAAGAGAATGTGAGCTCCCAGCTGGCCCACGTAGCTAGATGTTCCCCTCCTATTTTACAATAAGTGGGCCTCTGTGTAGATGGACCCCAAGAGCAGGAGAGGGATAGAAACACTGCAAAAGTCCCATTGCTGAGAAAACATTTGGTAAACTCCACAACCCTCTCCCAACTCACTAAAACGTTGTAACACAGATTTTTCTTTAATGGGATAGAGAAAATAGTAGCAGCCTCTGCAAAGTCATTCCTAACCTCCTTTCCCTTGTAATCTGCACTACTGAGGCTAAAAAGCTAACTATAGTATATTCCCAGCCTGTCTTGAAATAAGTGTGGTCAAATGACACAGTTCTGGTAAATGAGACGTAATTGTCAGTCAGCTGGGGGATTCTAGGAAGGCTTGTTTTCTCAATAAAAGAAACAAATGTTGCTGGTACTTCCAGTTTCCTCATACCTTGCAGGGCTGGGGCAAGGAACAAAAATTAAGCTTAGGACAGTTTGCTGTGACTGAAAGTAATAAAGTACTCGAAGAATGATAGAGACGTGTCAAAAGGATTTTAGGAACTAACTTGAATGGGCTCCCATTGACCAAATTGGGACATTTGAGCACCAAAGTAAATAATTACAGTAATTAATTATAATCATTGAAATAAAAACTTCATGAGTCTATAATGATACTAAATAAATAAAAGGAAAAGGAAAAGCTTGTCCTTATAGTAGAATGTTGGCTAATAAATGTAGATGGAATTAAAAAAAAATCATTAATTAGGCAACAATTATACTAATAATTGATTCAGAAAAGAATCATCAGCATATGCTAAATTTATGGTGAAAGTCTAAACAGAAACAGTGGAATCATAGTCTCAAAGTATCTTCCCACAAAACTGCTGGTTTATTACAAAAGGAAAAATAGCAAATTTACAATTGAAAAAGCTTAACCAAATAATCAAAGTTATGGAACAAACTTCCATATCTGTGACGTTCCTGCCAAAAATGCATGATCTGAACCTAATTCCAAGGAAATGTCATGCGAACCCAAATTGAGGCACATTTCACAACATAACCAGACAGTTCCCTTCAAAAATGTCAATGTTATGCAAGCAAAGAAAGATAGAGGCTATTTCAGATGATAGGAGACCACTGGGTCATGACAATCAGATGCAATAGATGATCCTGGACTGGAAAAATTGTTATTAAGGACACAATCAGGACAGCAGGCAAAATTAAAGTGTGACTTCAGGTAATATATTAAAGTATGACTAATAGATAACAATTGTCTCAGTGTTAAATTTCCTGAGTTTGATAAACGTACCATGGTCAAGTAGGAAACTATCCTCGTTTGTAGAAGATAAAGGTTTAAATATTTAGGGGTAAGGAGGCATGCATATACCTTTTACCCAATTTCCCTCAGTGGTAACATCTTGCAAAAGTCTAGTTCAATATCACAACCAGGATATTGATATTGAGGCAGTCAGGACACAAAATATTCCCATCACAAGGATCCCTCATATTGTCTTTTATAGTTACACCCACTTCTCTCCCACCTGCATTCCTCCTTAAGCCTTGGCAGCCACCAACCTGTCCTCCATGTCTACAGTTTTGTCACTTCAAGAATGTTATATAAATGAAACCATAGTATGTAACTTTTTGGGATTGGTTTTTATCGCTTGGCATAATTCTCTGGATAATCATTCAGATTGTTGTCTGTATCAATAGTTTATTCCTTTTTATTATTGAGTGATATTCCATTGTATAGATACCCGGAAGTTTGCTTAACTATTCACCATTTAACTATTTGCATTCTTTTCAGATATTGGCTATTACAAATAAAGGTGCTATAAATTTTTGTGTACAGGTTTTTGCATTAACATAAGTCTTCATTTTTCCAGGATAAATACTCAGGAGTGCAGTTGTTGAGTTGTATGGTTAGTTTTTTTTTCTTTGAAGAAACTATCAAACTGTTTTTCAGAGTGGCTGTACCATTTTACATCTCCACCAATTATATGTGAGTAATCTAATTTCTCTAAATCCTCATCAGCATTTGTTTGCCAATATTTTTTATTTTAGACTTTCTGATAATGATATGTCATTGTGGTTTTAATTTGTATTTCCCTAATAGCTTAAGATGTTGGATATCTTTTCAAATTATTTGTCACTATCTATCATCTTTGCTGAAAAGTCTGTTCACATCTTTTGCCCATTTTCTAATTGAATTTTTTTCACTTGCTGAGTTTTGATAGTTCTTTAAGTACGAAAATGTCCTACAAAATGACACAAAATGCTGTATTCTAGATACCAGTCATTTGTTGGTTATGTAGTTTACAAATATTTTCTCCCACTCTGTAGCTTGCTTTTTATTCCCATAAGAAGGTCTTTTGCAAAACAAGTTTTAAATTTTGATAAAACTCAACTTACTAGTTTTTCCTTTTAAGGATCATGTGTTTGATATCAAGTCTATGAACTTTTTGCCTACCCTTAGATCTCCAAGTTTTTTCCTAATCTTTTTTTTTTTAATTTTTAAGTTTTACATTTAACTCTGTGATCCACTTTAAATTAATTTTAGTCTAAGATATAAAACTTAGGTCAAGGCTCAGTTTTATGACTATGGGTATCCAATTGCTACAGTACCATTTGTTGAAAAGGCCATCTTTCCTTTACCGAATTGTTTTTGTACCATTGTCAAAAATCAATTGGGCATATTTTTGTAGGTCTATTTCTGGGTTCTCTGTTCTGTTCCACAGTGCTGATTATTATAGCAATATAACAAATCTTGAAATTGGGTAGACTGATTTCTTCCACTTTATTCTTTTTTGAAATCATTTTAACTATTCTAGTTATTTTGCCTTTCTATATAAATTTGAGAATAATCTTATATATATCTATAAAAAATCATGCTGAGATTTTTATAGGAATTATGGTAGACAAATATACCAATTTGGGGGAAATTAACATCTTAGTATTTTGAGTCTTCTGTTACATGAACATGGTATATCTCTCCAATTATTTAAATCTCTTGATTTTTTCATCAGTATTGTATAGTTTTCAGCATAACAAGTTTTGTTAGATTTACACATAAGTACTTCATTTTTTGAGTGATTATAAATGGTATCATTTAAAAATTTTTGGTGTCCAATGTCAAAACAAACAAAGAAACAAACAAACAATGGAACTACTTTAAAATGGAGCTGGAACTGTCATGCCAGAGCAACTTCCTTGCACATATTATGCCTCAAATCTTTAGAATGTTAAAACAGGGAAAAATAACCTTTGGACTGAGATTAAAGCAACCTTGTGCCCCAAAGAACTACTTGCAAAGATAACAAGAAAAGCAGATATTATGACTACTGGACTGATGGCTAGTGGATTGAAAATTTAAAAATAAAAATGTTTAGAATTAGCTTCACTATGCTATGTTATCTGCACCAATAGAAATGCCTTCCTTACTGATATAATTGTTCCCCTTCCTTTCTCATAAATACCCATCTCCTAATTGAAACGTTGTTTGGGCTCCTGCCTGAATCGGTGCCTTCCAAATAGCTATTCTTTGGTTTCAAATAAATGCTTTTTGTCTCTCATTTTGGAAGGTCTTTTATTTTTAGGTTAACATCTACATTTGTTTCCAGTATATAGAAATAAAATTTTTGTATGTTTATCTTGTATCCTTCAAACTTGCTGGACTCACTTATTAGTTCTAAGAGGTTTTTTGTTGATTTCTTAGGCTTTTCTCCATAGACTGTTGTGTGATATGCAAATAAGAACAGCCGTTTTATTTTTTTCCTTCTAATTTGTATGTCTATTATTTCTTCTCTCTCTCTCTCTCTCAATCTCTCTCTCTCTCTCTCTGTCTGTCTGTCTGTCTGTCTTGCCTCATTGCACTGGCTATAACTTTTGTCACTATGTTGAATAAGAGTGGTGAGAGTGAACATCCTTGTTTTTTTTCCAGGAATAAGTGTTGAATTTTATCAAATGCATTTTTTTTATTGTTTGATATAATCATGTGATTTTTCTTCTGTCATCTGTCAATATGGTAGATTACATTGATTGTTTTCAAATGTTGAGCCAGCCTTACATTCCTGAAATAAACCCTACTTGGTTTTTTCTATATCACTGAGTTCTCTTTGACATTAGTTTGTTAAAGATTTTGCATCTATATTCGTGAAGAATATTGGTCTATAGTTTTCTTTCTTTTTCTTTTTTTGTATTGTCTTTGGTTTTGGCATTAGGGTAATGCTAGCTTTATAAAATGAATTGGGAATAGTTCCCTCCTCTTCTATTTTCTGGAAAAGATTGTGTGGAATTGGTGTTAATTAAACATTTGATAGAATTTTTCAGTGAAACTATAAGGGCCTGGAAATTTATTTTGAGGCATTTTTAAAGTTACAAATTTAATTCCCTTGATAGTTAGAGGCCTATTTAAACAATCTGTTTTATTTGGCTGAGTTATGATAGTTTGTGTTTTTCAAGGAATTGGTCTATTTTGTATAAGTTGTCAAATTTATGTTGTTGACAGTATTCCTTTACTATCCTTTCGATGTCTGCAGGGTCTGTAGTGATATACCCTATTTCATTCCTAATATTGATAAATTAGTGAATTTTATATTTTTTCTTTGTTAGTCTTACTAGAAGTTTGTCAACTTTACTTATCTTTTTAAAGGACCAACTCTTTGTTTCATTGATTTTCTCTATTGTTTTTCTGTTTTCAATTTTATTGAATTCTGTTCTTATCTTTATTATTTCCTTCATTCTACTCGCTTTACAATTATTTTGCTTTTCTTTTTCTGGGTTCTTAAGGAGTGTTATGGGCTGAATCATGTTTCTCCCAAATTCATATGCTGAAGTCCTAAACTTGAGTACATGAGAATGGACTGTATTTAGAGACAGGGCCTTTAAAGAGGTAATTAAGGTAAAATGAGGTTTTATGAATGGGGCCCTAATCCAATATGATTGGTGTCCATATAAGAAGAGAGTAGGACACAGACACACACAGACAGAGGGACACAATGAGAAAGGTGCCAAGAGGAGAGGCTCCAAGAAACCAAACTTGCTTCCATCTTGATTTTGGACTTTTAGGCTATAAAACTGTGAGAAAATAAATATCTGTTGTTTAAGTCTGTGGTATTTGTTATGGCAGCCCTAGTAAACTAATATAAGGGGGAAGTCTAGAGCTTTTTCCTATTGTATGTGCTAGGTGCTATATATTTCTCTTTCATAACTGCTGTAGCTGTGTCCTACAAATTTTGATTGGTAATATTTTTATTTTCATTTATATCAATGTATTTTTTTAACTTTTCTTGAGACTTCTTCTTTGATCCATCAATTATTTAGAACTGTGCTGTGTTTCCAAGTGTTTAGAGATTTCCTTTCAACTTTCTGTTATTTATTTCTAGTTTCAGTCCATTGTGGTCAAGAAAATACTGTATGATTTCAATTCTTTTAAATTTGTTGAGATCTGTTTTATGGTTCAGGATATGATGTATTTGTTCTGTAGGAACTTGAAAAAAGGTATATTGTGCTGTTGTTGGTTGCTGTGTTCTATAAATGCTTGTATGATCTTGTTGGTTGATAGTGTTGTTGAGTTCTTCTATATTCTTGCTAATATTCTGTCAATAGTTCTAGGAATTGTTGAAAGAAAGAGGAGTGTTGAAATCTCCAACTATAATTATGTTTGTCTATTTCTCTTTTCAATTCTATTAGATTTTACTTCACCTATTTTGTAGGTCTGTTGTTTAGTGTATATACATTTAGGGTTGCTATGTCTTCTTGGTAGATTAACTCCATCATTATATAACATCATTATATATCCTCTCTTTAGTAATTTTCTTTACTCTGAAGTGTACTTTGGTTGATATTATATAGCCATTCTTGCTTTCTTTTGATTAATGCTTGTGTGATATATCTTTTTTCGTTCTTTTACTTTTGTATTGCCTATATCATTATATTTGAAGTGAGTTTCTTGCAAACAGCAGATAATTGGGTCATATTTTAAAATCCAATCTTCCACTCTCTGTCTTTTGATTGGTATATTCCTAACATTTGCATTTAATGTAATTAGTCACATGCCAGGGCTTAAGTCTTCCATTTAATTTTTGTTTTCCGTTTAAAATTTTTCAATTTGATTTTTTCTGCCTTTCTTGACATTTTTAGAACTCTATTTTGATTTATTTTTAGTGTTTTTGAGTCTATCTCTTTGTATAGATTTTTTACTCTAGGTATTATATTATATCCACATAAGTTATCACAGTCTACTGGTGTCATTGTTTTGCCAATTTGAGTGAAGTGTAAAAATTTTACTTTGTTTATGTCCTTTACCTTCTCTCACATATAACACAATTATCTTAAATATTTCTTCTTCATACATTTAGAACCAAATCAGATAGTGCTATAATTTTGCTTCAACCATCAAACATCATTTAGAAAACTCAAGAAAAGTAAGTCTGTTGTATTTACTAGATTTTTGCTTGCTACAGTCTTTCTTCCTTCTTGATGTTCCAAGGTTGTTTTGTTTTTAATTACCAATTTTCTGTTCAGAGAAATTCCTTTAGCCATTTTTTTTTTTTTTTTAGGTTAGGTCTGCTGCTGACAAATTCTCTCAGTTTTCCTTCATCTGAGAATGAGAATGGTATTTTCACTGGGGGAATCTGGGTTGGCAGTTTTTCTTTTAACATTTGAAAAATGCTATGCCACTTGCTGCTAACCTTCGTGATTCTAATGAAAAATCCACTGTCATGTGAACACGTCGTTTCTCTTTAGCAGCTTTTAAGATTTTTTTCTTAGCTTTTATTTTTCAGAAATTTAATTATCATGTATCTTGGCATGAGTTTCTCTGGTTTTGTACTTAGTTTCTTATATCTGCAAGTTTATGTCTCTTGCCAAATTTGGGAAGTTTTCAGCCCTTATTTCTTTGAGTATATTTTCAGGCCACTCATTTTCTTTTCCTTCTGGGACTTAAATGGCACCAATGCTAGAGCCCTTGCTATAGTCTCTCAGTTCCCCGAGGCTCTGTTATTTTTTTAGTTCCTCCTATTTTCTCTTTGTTGTTCAGGTTGGGTAATATCTATTTTATCTTCTAGTTCACTGATTCTTTCCTCTGTCCTTTTCATTCTATTGAGCTCACCCACTTATTTCAGTAATTGTATTTTTCAGTTCCAAAATTTTATTTTGGTTCTTCATTATATCTTCTATTCTTTTGCTGAAACATTTCATTTTTCTATTTGTTTCGAGCATATCTGTAATTGCTTGTTGAGTCATTTTTATTATGGCTGCTTTAAACTTTTTGTCAGACAATTCTAACATCTCTGTCATCTCAATGTCAGCATCTATTGAATGTTTGTTTTTATTTTATTTGAGATTCCCCTGGTTCTTGGTATGACTAGTAATTCTCTTTAGAAACCTAGACATTTTCATATTATGTTGTGAGGCTCTGGATCTTATTTAAGCCTGTTTTAGCTGGGTCTTTCTGACACTGCTCTGGCAGAGAAAGTAGGAGCAACCTTTCCTTACAACTAGGTAGAATAAGAAACTCAGGTTCCTCATTCAGCATCTGTTGATACCTGAGGTGGAGAGTGGCAGCTTCTCATTGCTACTGGATGGGAGTTCCAGCTTCCATGTGGTCTTCACTGACACGGCTGGTGGGAATGAAAGGTCCAGCTCCACACTTGTCCTTTCTGACACTGCACTGGCAGGGGTCACAGCCTCACAGAGGTGGAAATCTAGGACTTTCCTGGCATGAGAGTGATTGGGGCCACAGTTTTTTTTGTGTAATGCTTGATTAGAGTAGACTGATTATTGCCTAAAATTTTCTGTCTTCCTAGGCTGCCCCTTTCTGGTCCTTTGACTAGATAGAGCTGGCTTCTGTTAGAGTGCTTTTTGTCTGTGCTCATTGGGCTTTCTGAGTTGTTGACTCTTCAACTCCAAGTCTGGCATCTAAGAGGCAAAAAGAAAACTTGAGGAACACACCACTGTGTCCTTCCTTGGGTTCTGGGTCCCTAGCCAGTCTGCCTTGCTTGCTCTACTTTTTTGAGTCTTATTATGTTTGTTTTATATATAATGTCCAAGGTTTAGAGCTGTGCTTCATGGGAGGAACAATGGCACACTTTCAGATTTTTGTCTGCTCATTGAGAACATGCATATGTACTCAAAGAACACGTGTGGCATTGCCCTGAGGTAATTTAAATATAAATTACACCAGTCTGTAACTACATCTATCATTACATAATTCAAAAGTTACTTAGAAAGCTTTTAATTTCATTCACTTATTCATTCTTCCTCTTTTCATTCAACTAAAATTCATTGACCGTCTACTAAGTTTCAAACTTTTTTAGCAATTAGAAATGATCTACACCTTGTTCTATATCATGTCAGGAGTATGTGTTACATGAGTGTACCCATTTATTAAAATTGTACAGTTAATACTTATACATTTTAATTGGGAGACAAATTGACAATAGCCAGACCATATATAAATATAAAACTATAACGCACAACCTGCAACAACCTGCCCAGGAAACCAACCCCTTATCCACAGTAAGCAGCCCAGGAAGCCAGAGTGTTGTAAGTCAGACTTGCAGGAAGCCAGACTGCTACCTCCAGTGAAGCTAAGCAATAACTTCTGTAACAATTGGCCCCCAAATGGCCAGGCCCTGACTAATAACTGACAGCTTCCCTAATTCTGGTCCCCACTTTCAACTTGGGACCAATCAGAGAAAGCCAAATGTGCTCCCCTAATCAATCGCCCAGGATGTCCCACCTCTAGTTAGCCCACCTACAGCTTCCCCAGGCCAATGGCCTCCAGATAAGACGTACCTGAGGCCTTCTCTTTTTCCCACTATAAAGTTTTCTTATTCTTCTCCCTGCCTTTGAGTCTGCCAAAAGCAAGTGACCATGGCTGACTCCCTTACTATAGCAAGTTCACAATAAATAAACTTTGCTTTTCTCATTGGTGTGGTCTTTGTTTATTTCTACACAATGGCTATAAATTTTACCCATAAAACTAGTAATTGGGTAGAGTGAGGAACTGATGGAGGTATAGGTGATACAAGAATGACAAAAGGTTGGTAAAAATAAGTGATGGTATATGGGGTTTATTGTAATATTCTGTTTACTTTCTACATATTTGAATTTTTCCCATAATTGTGACCACCGCTGTTTCTCTTATTCTACATTTTTTCTTTGGATTTATTTTTCATTTTGCTGGAATTAATTCACTTGTTCAATCAAGAGAGATGTATTAAGTGTCTCCTGTGTGGAGTTTTGCTCTAGGTACTGGGGGAGTAATGAAAACAAAGCCAGTATCACTCTCAGGATCTTGTGTTCTAGTGGATGGGGCAGGTAACTAAACTGGTAAATACATATTGCATCCATCAGGAAGTGATAAGAGCTGCTCTCATATCCCTATTAATGCTGAATCAGAAGGCTGAAAGGTGTGGTGACAGTCCTTTTGCATCAAGAGGGCCTCAGGGATGGCTCTGGATGGGTGACTTTCAAACGAGGATCTGAAGGAAGTGAGGGAGAAGCATGCCACTAGAGGAGGTAGGACATTCCAGGCCAGGCCCTGACATAAGACTCAAGAGAGCAAAGGCCTCAGGTGTGTGCTGGTATGGCCCTTGGCCTCCTGTCTTTATTCATAGCTGTGGAGACAGTTCTACAGGCTCAGACTCCCCTCCACCATAGTGTTCCCCTTGGACTATGTCTTGGGTCTTTCCCCTTTCTGCCTCGGGGCCTTCCTAAGGCAGACTGGGAGTGTAAAGGGGTAAAGCTGAGGCAACCCTTATGCAATAGGATGGTAGCAGGGGTGCTATCCAGCTGCATGTCCTTTTAGTGAATGATTCTAGAAGCTTCTTAGGGGGTCCCAGCTACCCCAAGTCTCTATTGATGATATACCCTTTTACTGGCTTTTCACCTCTCTCTCACCCCTGCCTCCTGGCATGGCCTCCAAAATCAACTACCTGCCCCAAGTCCTTGTCTGCTTTGGGGGGACTGAGACAGTCTGCTTGGTGAGCTCCAAGAGCCCCAGGGAGGTCACCATACCTGGATTATTGGGAGCAGGGAGGATTGGGAGCAGATGAGGCCAGTGAGGTGACAGGGGCTGGGTGCTGTGGATATTGAAGGCCATGGCAAAGGTGATAGAATTTCTTTAGAGGGATGAAGATAAGCACAGGAGGATAGTGAGCCAGGACTTAATGGTCACCTTCTGCTTTCTCAGGACACTGTACTGAAAACTACTGGCAGAGGCCAAATTTTTTGAGGGGAAACCTGTCAGGAGCAATTGCAGTGGTCTGGTTGAAGTCAGTGTGGTTGGGGCCCCCTGTATGAGGTCAGAGGATTTGCTGATGGAGGGTGGGGGACCATAGTAGAATAAAGGTGGTGTGGCTTCCAAGGTTTTGAACTGAGCACCTGGAAGGACCAGGTTGCCACCTTCTGTGATGGGGAGGAGGTCTGGGGTTAGTGGTGTGAGTGCTGGGGATAGATGAGGAGTTAGTACAAGTTACCCCTGAGGAAATTTTTGAGCGTCAGAATGATCTTCACAGGTGGTATCAGCACACAGATGCACTGAAGCCACAGCATGGATGAGATCACCCAGGAAGGAGGGAGGAGAGAGAAGATAATGAGGTCCTGAGGATTCTGGAACATTCCAAAGGCCATACATAAGGATGGCCTGGTGGAGCTGGGGAGGGACCAGAGGCTGGGGGCAAGTGGCAGGTGAAGTGAGACCAGAGTTGTCTAGTGTGTATGATCTGGAACTCCCTCCCCTGCACCACCCACTGATGCTCTGCTGTCTCTGGCCGGGGAAGGAAATGACTCAGAGCCTCAAGGGCAGCCAGCGGCATGGACATACCCCCAGATGCACTGAGATGCAGAGAGGAGTGGCCTCCGCCCTCCTGGCTTTCACATCTTTGTAATGTCTCCACTTTTCCCTCCCATTTCATTAGCACCCAGAGGAGGAGGACAAGTGACTCTTTATAGTTTTCTATAGCTCGGTTTTCTGCTTAGAACAGATGTTATTTTTGTAGAAAAAAAAAAGAACCCAATGAATTTTATTTTATTTAATAGTAGAGTTATTTTCCAGGGACATTATGGATACCATATGCATGGTGATGGGCTTGTGACAGCCTCTTGTCCCCCATGTGGTTCTGGAGGCTTCACACCCAGCTGAGGGCAGATCACTCGGGCACTGGTTCAGTGGGCCTGGACCTCTGGGTGACATTGAGAAGTGTCCCCTGCAGAGAACCATGCACCTGTTTCAGACAGGCAGTCTTCCCTCAGGGAGTCTCTTGGCCCCTCTGTAGCTGTTTCCACTTCTGTTCATGAGGATATGAGTGGTCTCTGTGCACAGGCTAGTATGAGGTGGAAGGGGTACTGCCACCCATCATTTTGTATGTGTGCCGTGACCTTCATAAGGGGGCAGACATGTAGCTTATTACCTCATAGCTCCAGGGCTGGCTCACAAGGACTGTTTGGCAGCCATTGTAAGTGTTCGTGGTTAACATGGATTTATTCAGCATTTGTCTATCACATAGTCACTGAGTACCCAGCATATGCCGCCTACTGTTCTAGTGTCTGGGTACATAGCAGTTAACAGAAGATGATGTCAGAGTGGGATCAGGAATGGTGGGGTAACTGTGACTATAGATGTGAAGGGCAGAGCCCAGCGCTGAGCTGGTGCAGCATCCCCCATCTGCTGTGCTTTCACATGGCTGAGAAATGGGAGTGGCCCTAGAAACTCCTTGTAGGAACATCAAGGTCTGGCTGAAGTGTCTGAGGCTGGAGAGGGAAGGGGCAGCCCATGGCCACTGTGGGTGCCTTTGTCCCAAGCTCAGGCCCTTTCTCTGCTCCTGGCCCCTCCTTACCTAATGCCCCACCCTCCCTCACCCTAACTGTCTGTGCCAAGCCCCTGGCCCTACAGAAGACTGGCACTGCTAGGGGAAGATGACCTTGATGTGTGCCACAGGGCCAGGTTGCAGACAATGGCCCCTTCACAGGGCACATGTCCAGAAGCCACAGACAAGCACAGCTTTAAAGGTCAATGCAAGTCCCAGGACCTTGTCAAACCAGCTGGATACCAATGAGGTAAAGTGAAAACCAAAAACAAAGGCCCACTGATGTGGTAGCCAGGAGCAGCTTTCTCTGGGCCATGGGACTCATCGGTTTCTATGATGATGGCTCTTTGGGGCCTTGGACCCCTGAGAAAGCAGAAGTCAGACCTGTAGTTTCTTCTCACAGTGTCTTCATCACTTTCCCTCTCAGGTGCCAAGCTGAGAGCCCTCTCTCATTGCTTGGTTGTTTTGTTAGATTTGCCTGTATTTTCCTAATTCTGTATGAAGAATGAGTTACTTTTACAACTTAAACACTAATACTATTATTAAAATGCAAAAGAAAGTTTACAATTCACTTTTTTATTTTTTAAAAAATTTATTTATTTTAATTAGTTTCAATATACAGTACATTGGTTAGACATCTATATAGTTTGTAAAATAATTCTCCAAATTGCTCCCTCCCTCCCTTCCCTGACCCTCTACCAGCAAACGTATTAATGCTAACTGCATTCCCTATGCCGTGCTCCTCATCCCTGTGACCATCCATCAGCTACTAATTTGTACTTCTTTAACCCTTCAGCCCATTCTTCCAGCCCCCGCAAACCCCACCTCTGTCTGTCATCAAATTGTCCACTATATTTGTGAGTCTGTTTTTGATTAGTTTGTCTTTTTATTCCTTAGATTTTGCATATAAGTGAAATCACATAGTGTTTATCATTCTCTGTCTGACTTAAATACCTTCTAGGTCCATCAAAGCAATATCTTTTTCAATCCCCTTCCTTTTCATATGTAGGAGTCTTGTTTTCTTATCCTTTAGGCCACTCTATCTTTTGGTTGAAGCACTTAATTCTCTTTCATTAAAGGTACTTATCGATAGGAATGTAGTTGTTACCATTCTTTATTCCTGTTTTTGATACATATGTTTTCTTCTTAAAGAAGTCCCTCCAACATTTCTTGTAATACTGACTTGGTGGTGACAAATTATTTTAGCTTATTTTTGTCTGGGAAGCTCTTTATCTGTCCTTCAACTCTAAATGATAGTTTTGCTGTATAAATTATTTTTGGTTGTAGATCCTGGGTCTTCATCCTGTCGAAATTTTTTTGCCAAGCCCTTCTGTCCTGCATAATTTCTTTTGAGAAATCAGTTGCCAGCTTTATGGGGGTTCCCTTATAAGTAATTATTTGTTTTTCTCTTGCTGCTTTTAAGATTCTTTCTTTGTATTTAACCTTTGGCATTTTAATTATGATGCGTCTTGGTGTGGGCCTCTTTGGATCCCCTATTTTTTGAATTCTCTGAGCTTCCTGGGGTTTTATGTCCATTTCCTTCACCAGGTTAGGGAATCTTTCCATCATTATTATTTCAAATGGCTGTTCAACATCTTGATTTTCTTCAATTATGCTGATCAGATGGATATTTGGACCCTTACTAGTGTCCCATGTCCTCCTTAAATTATTTTTAAAGTCTTGGCATCTTATCTCTTGCTGTTCTGATTGCGTGTCCTTGGCTTTCCTATTCTCTAGATAAGGCATTTGATCCTCTTCTTTGTTTACTTTGTTTATTCCTTTGTTTATTCCATTTAATATAATTCTCATCTCAGATAATGTGTTCTTCATTTCAGAGTGGTTCCCTTTTATAATTTCCATTTCCATTTTTATGTTTTTTATCTCTTTGTTGAAGTTCTCTACACTTCTCAAAAGTTCATTGAGTATCTTTATAACCAGTGTTTTGAACTCTGCATCTGTTAATTTGACTCCATTATATCTGGATCTCTGTTCTGTTCTCTTTTATGGTTTCTGCTTCTTTGTCTTCCCATTTTGGCTATCTTTCCATGTCTGCTTCTATATACTAAGCAAAGCTTCTAAGTCTCCCGGTCTTAGTGTGGATTTGTGAAGTAGGTGTCCAGTGGCACAATCCTGAGAGGGGTTTGACTGCAGGCCAAATTTAGCCCAAGCCTCTACTGCTCCAGAGCCACCTATTATGATTCAGCAAGCAATCCACAGATGTTGTGCTTATAGTTGCCTCAAAAGGCCACACCAGAAACCAAGGCCACCTGCCTCCAGTGTGAGTCTAGGTGCTGTTCAGCAAGGAGCGCCTGACTTGCTGAGGATATAAATACCTGGATGTGGCTTGCGTTGACCTGCGAGTTGGGGTAGACGGGGTTTCAGGAAATCCTCTGGGCGGTGTGACCTCTGTTATTCAGTTTGATGACGTCATAGCTATGATGGTGCTTGGTCTGTGCACTGGGATTGGGGAGACCTCAACAGGGAACAATGGATACTGTTGGCACTTCTGTATAGAGCAAGTCTCTCCTGAATCCTCACTCCAACAATGTCTCACTGTAAGTCCCTGGTACCCCCTGCATGCAGCTGAATTGGCACTGGTGCTCAGAGCGAGCTGGTCCATCACCGCGAAAATCTACTCGTGTACGCGGCCCCTTTAAGAGGCTTCCGCCGCTGCCACAGCCTCAGCCTCCATCTCACTCAGCCGCTGGAGACTGGGCAGCCCCGTGTCCTTGCCCTGTCCCACTTTCTGCTGTTGCAGGGTGATTTCTTGGATTTCTCCCTAGTTGTAATGGCTTGTTCATCCCAGGAGATTTTTCTTTGCTGCTGCTCCTTGTTTCTGTCAAAACTTTGATTTGGTCGCCAGAAGGATAGACAGAACCTCTATCATCTGTGCCATTTTTTCTCTCCCTACAGTTCACTTTTAAAAACAAGCAGCTCTGGCTCAGCCTGGGCAAAGTGTGTTCCCAGGATTACCTGATTACGCCTGAGTGTCCTTCTGGCTAGAGTCTGACCCACTGCTGGAGCTTCGGGGTGCTGGTGGGGCAGATGGTGAAGGGGTTGCCAATTAATTTATTGTCGGGCCTCTTGGTTTGGGCCTGTAATTTTTTCAGCCTCTAGGTCTCCCCTGTTCCTGCCCTTTCCCATTTTTATTCTTCTAAAATGAACAAAAGAAATATAATCTCCAGTTTCTGTGAAAAAATTTCACTTAAGTAGCCTTTTAATAAAAACAGAGGCTCTTACTTGATCAAAAAATCAATTAGTCAGTGGAGAATTTTATTGGTTAGTCATGTAAGTAATTAAAAATATTGATTGATGGGGGTGCCCGTGGCTGAGAGCTGAGCAATGTGGGGCAGTGGCTGGCATGGGAGTGCTGGGAAATGACTTAGAAGAGGGGCTTTTAAATTACTCTCTAGTGTGCCTCTTGCAAGGTCAATCCAGGCCACAAAGGACATGGCTGATTCTGGAGCCTCAGTTTTCTCATGTGAGACATAACAGTCCTGACTGCACAAGCTCGCTTATGGATTAAATGAGACAGAGTTTGAACAGTGATTGGCATAGCTTCTGACTCATGACAGATGGGGCCGTATTCCTGATGGTCAAGAAATTCTGAAATTCCAAGTCTAGCCTTGTCCCAGGGTCTCAGGCTGGGAGGGACAGATTGGTCAATGGGGGCCTCTATCCTGAGACAGGACTCACTGAGCCAGGGCTCTCCCAGGTTTGTCTGAGTTGCTATGGAGCCAGGGATGTTGGCACTCAGCCTACCATGCTTAGCACCAAGCTTGGGGAGTCCAAGGAGAAAGGCCCAGCTCCAGAATGCTGATGCTCTGTTTCTTTATATGTATGAAATCATCCAGCACCTTAGTGCTTTAAAGGACAATGTTGATTTAGTTCACAAAGCTGCAAATTGGCCAGGGTATTGTGGGGACAGTTCTTCTCTGCCCCACTAAGGGCAGCTGGGGCAGCTAGAGTCATTTGAAGAGTTGTTGCTCCCTGGTCTGGCCATGGATGCTTTTGCTGGCATCTGCTGGGACTGTCAGGCAGAACACCTCCACATGGATCCTGAGGAGCCCTAGCCTTCCTGACAACTAGGTGGCTGGGTTCCCAGGTTCAACCTTCCAAAAGAGAGAACTGGGCAGAAAACAGATCACTTCGTCTCACCTAGTCTCTGAATTCATTTGACATCTCTTCTGCTGAATTCTATTTATCCAGGCAGCCGTTAAGGACCCACCTGCCCCTTCCTCCAGGGAATCCTATCAGCCCTGTCTGAGCTCAGTCATAATGACCCTAAATTCTTGCCCCACCAGGAAAAATTCCAAGCTTCATTTCTTGCACGCAATTTTCCAAAGCCTCAAAAAACGGGCCCTGGAGGCTCTTGTGCTCAGGCTACTCATCTTTTATAAAACTTGGCTATTTGTTTAGACTAGTTGACATTTCCATGGCCTTTTATTAAAGAAAATATCCTGGGGAGAAGGCAGGATGTTTGCATAGAGCTTATGCCCTCTGCCTCTGGCCCCCAGAGCCCTAGAGTGTCTGCACCTACACACCATGGGCGGCAGGTAGATGGGTGAGGCAGCTGGCATACTCACTTTTTGCCTGCCCTTTTTTCCTGAAAAGGAGCGGTAGCAGATAGCCCCCCGTCAGGAGCAAGGACCATCTATTTTCTACTTTGTTCTGCATTGGGCTCTGAGAGGCAGGGTGGATGGAGGGCCAGGTGAAACCACTGCTTTTCTTCTTAATGGCACTGTGGTTCATGGGCCCCATGCAGGTCTCCTGTCCAGCTCTACTGGCTGTGTCCTGTGTTATAGTCTGTCTTGCACTTTAGTGTGCTGTGCCCTTTCCTCTTCTTTGTGGTTTTGTGCCAATATCTGCTAGGGCTGGTGTGGCTGCCAGTGGATGCCATTTTGAACTAACAATCATAATTATTCTTTAGGATCTATCTCAAGGGCTACATCCTCCCTAGGGCATCCCCATCAAGGCCCACCTGAAGCCTGAAGAATATCCTCCCTCAGCCCTCTCTCAAGGCTTTGGGTCTTGCCTCCTCCTCAGCATTAGGCCATGGTGTCATAGTCACTGACTGGGTGAGGGTCCCAGCTATGCCATTTACTGACCTTGTGACTTCTCAAACCCTCTGCGCCACTTCTGACTTGGGCTGCTGTGAGGCAGGCTTAATGAATGCTGCATAGAGAGCCCTACGGTGTTTTCTGTACTTGCTGGACCATCCCCAGGCAGCACAGTAGGATCCCCATATCCCCACTGTGTCTGGAGTGCAGTTTTGGTATCAGGTCCTGGAGCCCTGACTGGAAAAGAGAGGGAGCATAGAGCATTCCAAGATATATTTCAACCTTTCTGGTCCTGAAACAGAGGAAAGAAGAGCTGCCGAACACCACCATCCAGCGTTGCCTGACTAGGAAAGCCAAAGACTGTGGCTGATTTGGCCTTAATTAAATCACCTGAAGGCCTGGACTTGCTGAGATGATTTGTTTTCACTCCTGGGGACCCTTTTCAGGCAGTATTCTTACATGTCTGTGTAAACATTCCCACATCCTCTGCTCCAGCCCCGCCTACAAATTGTAGGAGGCATTTCCATTTTAATTGGCACAAGGCTCCAGTTGAGATCAACTGCTGATGAAATTAGCCATTATCATCGTCACTCTCTCTCCATGAGAGGGCTGGCATTTGCCAATAGAAGAGCCCAAATGTCTCCTTCCAATACTGAACCAGCCCTGGGGCTGCCCTGGCTCGGGCTGAGCAGTGGGCCGGGGTGGGGATGCTTTGGAACCACAGTTCAGATTCCACCTGCAGCTGAGAGCCTGCCTGAGGGGTCAGGCCAGAACACTTCTAGTATCCTCATATGAGGTGAGGGTGAAGGGAAAGGGGAAAGGAGGGGACTCCACTGGAAGAAAGAGAAAAAGAGACTGGGTGGAGCTTTTCTTAACTCACCAGGAGAATGAGGGTCTCACAGACATGTTAAGAATACTGCCTGTTTTCCCTTCTTGGACTCTCTTTCCATATGGGAGCAGAGGAAACATCAGAGTCTCTGGGACAGGTAAGAGGCCAGTGGGGGTGGGGAAGGGGCAATATGAGCCTCTCCAGATGCTAAAGTCCCCTGTTCTGTTCAGGCAGCACCACACAGCACAGGGAGTCAATGGCCTCTTGTCTGTGGCTCTCAGGCTCCTGAATAAGGTCTGGGACCTGGCTATAGCAAGATGGCCAAGGTCCAGGAGGGAGGACAATGGGAAGGCATGTACCAAGATGGTGGCATCCCACCTGACGTGACAGGTCCTGGGCCTGTGAGAAGAGAGGCATGAATGGTCTGGGCAAGTCCAGGGACAGAACCAGGACCTGGAACAGACGGGACAAAGACACATCTGGCTGGAGGTCGGAGGACTTTGAATGAACAGGTCTTCCCAGAGGCACTGAGCACTCGCTATACCACCCCATGTGCCAGTAGCTGAGGACCGTTTTGATCCTGACCAGGGACTGGAACCTGAGGTCCTGGCAAGGATCTCAGAATTTGGAAGATGAGTCCTGATTCAACAGAGCTTTCATTTCTGGGCACTGAGGTCCCCTTTGGGGTATATTTGTCAGGGGCGGCCAGCAGGGGAGCTGAGGTGTCTCCTGGGATAGTGCTGAGGTCCTCACAGAAGCTAGGTCAACTAGTCAGGGCACCTTGAGAAACTAGAGGAACAAGGCAGGGCCAGGTACGTGGGAGCCAGCTGCCTTGGCACTGGCAGCTTCCACAGCATGGTCACAGTCTTTAGAGGGGTCTCCATGCTCTGAGCCTTGGGGAAGGTGGCAGGGGGCCAGCAGGAGTTGCCCTGTTTCTGCCCCTACCCCAGCTCCAGTGAGGCCCAGAATGTGGCCTGATCCCTCCAGGCGTGTGCACAGCCCTCACTTGGAGATGGGAACCAGGGTTTTTCACCCCTTGGTGGCCTAAGGTTGGTCAGACTGCTAAGAGAGAACCTTGGAGTGTTCCAGTTGGAATGGGTGCAGAACCAGGGGGAAGAAGGTGGAGACTTCTGTGTAAACTATGAGAATTCCTGGGGTGGTATGATCTCCAGGCTAGGCTAGTGCTGGTCTCAAGAATCTCACGTAGAGAGTCCTGTTGGGAGCCCAGTTTGGAGCAAGCTTCTCAGACACAGCAGTCAGCTAGCTCCAGGGTTGAAGTCAGCTCTGTACCTCCTGTGGTCCTCTGGCAGTAATACTTGACATTCCCCCTCCCTGCCTTGAACTTGGGGAGGTTGCCCCAACCCTTGGGGCCTCATGGCTGAGATACTGAAAGGGGCTTTCAGTGCTGGAAGGTGGCTGGTTCACGCAGGGTCGATCCAGGGCGAGAGCTCACTTGGTCGGAGCTTCTCAAATGGCAGGCCTGCCCTCCTACTCCCAGTATACTCTCCTATGGCTGCTTCCTACCTGGGAAAATCTAGGGGCTGCCTCCTCACCAGCCTTCTACAGCCCTGACCTAGTATGCATAGGAGGATGAGGGAGAAGCAATTGGAACTGTTGAAAAAGCCAGGGATTGAGAGGAGGGAGGGAGACACTTCAGGTGAGGGAGGCCCCAGGTATGGAGGTCAACTCTAGTAGGTAAGTGAACACTGAGCTGGTCTCTGATGTCCTTGAATTGCTCTTGCCCTACCTCTAACTCACTATCTGTTTTGGGCTACCTGCTTCCCCTCTCTGGACACCACCTTGATAAACTTCAAACGAACTGAGCTGGCATACTTCAGGCTTCTCAAAATGTGTTTCATGTTTCCTAAGGGTTACCCAGGAGGTGTTTCAGGAGTTATAGAAGAATGGGGTACAGTTTATGGGGAGAGAGGTTTCTGGGCTTTCATCTCACTTTAGAGATCGAAAACCATAGAATTCTTCTTTACTAAACTTTCTGAGATTCTTTGATTCTGATCCTACACCTGAACTTCTTTCCTTTTCCATTCTTAATTCCCTGTCCTAAGCAGGCCTCTTCCTCACTCTTGCCTGGACTGCACTCCCCATTACTGCTGCCTCAGTGTTTCTCCTCCCCCATCAGCCCAGCTGATCCTGTCGGGTCTCTGCAATCTCTCCTTCGGACCCCTCACTTCTCTCCACCATCACCATCTCTATGATCATTACTCTCCTGGTCATTACCATCTCAATCCTGACCAGAGGAAAAGTTTCTCCCTGGCTTCCTTGCTTCCCCTATGCCCTACAACATTCCCTTCCCTTCATTCACGCACACACACACACATTAGGCAGGGTGAGCTTTCCAAAATAAGAGTCAGACCTCAGCAGTCCTTTATGCAAATTCCCAGTAGCTTCCTGTGGCTAGCAGAATAAGTCTCCTTTCTTCAGCTGTACCCTTGCTCCTTCTTTAGCCCTTTCCCTCCTGGGAACAACACTGTCCATCTATCCTTCCTGCCCTTTGCCACCTGGGGCCCCTGCACTTTTCTCTCTGCTGGGTGAGTCCTTTTTCTCTTGTTCTCTGGCTTGTTCTCTCCCATCCGCCTCAGCTGAGCTATCCTCTCTCCAAAGAGGCCTTCCCTGAGCTCTCCCTGCCATTCTGTGAGAATTACACCTCCCCAGGGAACTTCGTCCCCTTGCCCTATCTGTCCCCTTCATTGTCACAGTCAGCTAGCATCTTCTTTGTTCACTTCTTGGCTATGTGTCTCCTGAGAGATAGGGAGTCACCTGTTTGGCACTCGCACTGTGGTCATTGCTTTGGCATCAGCCTTTCCCCCACGCCCAACTCTGCGGGCTGTCAGCTTGCTGAGGGCAGAGACTGAGTGTTTTCTTGTCCTAAACACCATTCCTTCTGCCTCTGTGGGGCACTGTGTGATGACTTTACACGTGTGGCTCAGTTTACTGAGGGTCATAGTGCTGATGCTTTCTCATTGTACAGACAGGAAACACTGCCTCTAAGAGGGAAGCCTATGCCCTGACTTGGCACATGCAATGGAGAAGGCACGGATGGAACCAGTGCTGGCTCAAGGCCTGTGCTGACAGTCCTGCAGACCATGGTGAGGCCTTATCCTGTACTAGCTGCACATGGCCGGGGTGCCTGGCTGCCCTCCAGCTGTGGCGGACATCTGCTGCAGCTGGGCCTGGCTCACTCTCTACCTTGGCCCTCTGCTGGGGACACCCCAATGATGTGAGACTATGATTTCCTGTGATGTAATTAGCTCCCTGCCTCTCTGTGCCTCCCAGCTGTTCACCTCCTGGTACACTCCTGGGAAAGGTTGTGGACAATCAGTTCGGGAGCCTATTGGTGGGAGACATGTGGCACTCTCTGCTCTTGGATAGTCCTAGAGCCCTGAGCTCCCAGCCCAGCCTGCTCTGGAGCTCAGCTGACTGCAGGCTGTTGTTGATGGAACAGATCTTTCACTCTGTGCCTAGTGTTAGATGAGCCAGGACAATCTTCTTTGAGAGACGGGGGGAGGGCGGTGGGTTGCCTTCGATGGGGAAGATGGAGTTTGGAGACAGGAGAGTGATCAGTGTGAAGAAGGTATCCAGGCCAGCTCTAGGTCACCCTCTAGTATGTCCCATAGGAAACAAAGAAACATATGCCTCAAGATGCCTAGGAGTGTCACTGCCTGTCCCACTCTTGGAGATTCACATGAGAAGTTCTGAGAAGCCCTGAGATGAGAACTACACAAAGGAGCAAAAGCCTGTGTAGCTTTATAAAACCCAGCATGTCCCAAATGCCTAGGATCCCTGAGACCTACTGGTGAGTGGGAGGGTTAATTTTATGTGTCAACTTGACTGGGCCAAGGGGTGCCCAGATTAAACATTATCTCTGAATGTGTCTGTGAGAGTGTTTCCAGATGATATTAACATTTGAATCTGTGGACTCAGCAGATCACCCTCCACAATGTGGGTGGGCAGTATCCAATCTGTTGAGAGCCTGAATAGAACAAAAGGTGGAAGAGGAGGAATTAGCCTTTTTTCCTTTCTGCCTTGACTGCTTGAGTTGTGAATCAGATCTTTTCCTGCTCTCAGCTTTCCTGGTTCTCAGGCCTTTGGAGTCTGCTGAATTATACTGCCAGCTCTCCTGGGTCTCCAGCTTGCAGATGGCAGATTGTGAGACTTCTCAGCCTCCATAATTGCATGAGCCAATTCCTTATAATAAATATCTTCCTATGTATATATTCTATTAGTTTTGTTTCTTTAGGGAACCCTCATTGATAGAGTGAGAATGGCACCATACCTATTTGTATACCACAAAGCTGGCTGTCAGTCCTGGAGATCCCTTTAGGCAATACTAGAGGTTGTTAAGGGTATTTTGAGTCTTGGGGAGTCCATGCTCTGCCTGAGGAGGGCACTTACTTGTCCTGGGTTGACGTGTGAGTCCAATACTACCCCTTCTGATTTCCAGCACCAGGCTCAGGGACCACCAGGAAACTCTCATTGAACTTCATTTCTTTGCTGCTTTCTGTGATCCCTAACATAGCTTTCAGGATTAATCATAATAAACCCATATTTGAAAAACAGTTATTATAGAACCAGTCTATCATGAATACTAAAAAATGAAGAACTCCAGATCACTGACCATTTATCTCTATGAAGAGAGATGCAAAAATTTTAAGTAAATTATTGGCAAATAGAATTTGTGACATTAAGAGAATAATATCCCACAACTAGTGTCCCTCTGGTGAGTAAAGGAGAGCCATGTTAGGGAAGTTATAGCAGAGTCCACTAACTAATGGGTCAGACAGTGGGCAATGACTGGAGTGGTGTGAAGGAGCTTTGGGGCGGGGGGGCAGTGCTCTGACCAGTGTGGGCCACAGGGATATATGTACTGTGGAGAATTCATGGAACTGCACATCTAGGAGATGTGTAGTAATTCTGTGGTGTTACACTTCAAAAAGCATTTAAGAAGAAAAGCAACCAGCAGAGCATATTTGCTGCATATTTAGTAAACTAAGGATTAGCAACTTAAAAATCAATTAAAAAAATACAAACAACCTATAAGAAAAGTGGCCAAAGGATAAAAAAGAACAGTTCACTGAAAAGGATACATGAATGCCAACAGAAATATGAAATCAAATGTTCAACATCACTATTTATCAAGAAAAACAAATTAAAAAAAGAAACATTTCATATTCATTTTTTTGGAAAAAAATTGTGTCTGACCACAAGAGTGGATAAAATGATAAGCAGTTGGAAATTTCATACACATAGGCATGGTGTAAATCCAACCACTCAGAGGAGTGGAGCACAAAAAATGTGAATTTGAATAAGTGCATTCCTGAAGATGTCAAAATTCAACTGTGGGTTTATACCCTTAGGTACAACTGGGAGACTAAATAAGGATGTCCATTATGGTGTAGTTTGTTATAGCACAAAATTGGCAATAACTGAAATCATTGGTAATAACTGAAATCACAAGTAGGTATACAAGTGAGATATTTATGAGAAAAAAATCCTTATGGAGAAGTCGAATGAATTAGAGCAATGCGTATCATGTGGATAAACTCAAAAATGGATTATAATTTGAAACATTTATGGACCTTCACCATTCACATGTGCTGGTGGACCCCAGGTACACATGTGTGTGTGCACATGTGTGCTTATATGTCTCAAAAATATGGAAATGTGCCTGTAAAGAGGCCCCTGAGGCTGCACCTTTGCTTCTAGGGAGGAGGAAATGTACTTTGAGTAGGAAGGAAGGTCATCTGCAATGTTCTTTGCTTTTACATGAATTTAAACTTCTGAAGTAAACATGACCAGGTCTCAACATTTACAAATTCTGACACCAGTATCTGTTATATTCTGTACAGGTTTAAAACTTTAAGCAGGAAAAAGAAAAAATCACAAAGGGAAACCAAGGAATTTACCAATACTCCTAGAATAGTGTAGGTCCCTGGCCAGCCTGGATCTCAGGGACTCACACTCACAAACTTGCCTCGTCCATGACTGGGTCTAAGCCCACCAAGGTCTTTCTCTCTACATATTCTTACCTTTTCATGCTACATACTCTTTCTCTTCCTCGTTGTATGTCCATATCAAAGGAAATGGGAAGTAAAGAATGACATATAAACTGAATTCCCTAAACACTCAGGGGCCCTCTCAGTGCCTTTATCTATCTCTGTCTCTCACACTGGCCCTCACTCTCTGGCTCTGAGAGGAGACCACATTCTATCTGTGGAGCGGTATCCCTTTTCTAATAAACTTCGCTGTTGACTCTAACTTTGGTGTGTGTGTTGAATTCTTTCTTCACGCTCCACCAAAGGACTCTCTTCTTTTCTGAGTGCAGGGCGTGGTCTCCCCACCACCAGCATGGGGACATTTGCCCTGTCCTGCATCACCGAGATGCTGGCCATGCATCTGCTCACAGTAAACCCCAGGGAGGAAGGCTCAGAGCTACTGTGCTTACTGGGGAGAGCTTGAAAGGATAGTAATGCAATCAAAACTGTGTGCAGAGAGCTTTCGCTGTGATATCATATTCATGCCTTATGACCCTAGCACATGGCCGGACCAGGAGTCCCTGCAGTAGCCCAATCCCTTCTGGGGCCAGCTCCACCCATCTGTCCAGCATTGCCTCCTGCTATTCTTCCTTTAAACATTTCTTAGACAACCCATGCTTAGTCTTACCTTCACACCTCTGCTGTTGCAGGTCGCTCTGATGCAGGACAGGGCAAATGTTCCCGAATTGAAGGGGAGACCAATGGACCTGAGCACCCCAGGGATAGGTCCTTTGGTGGAGAATGTGGAAAGAATTCAACACACGCGCTAAGGTTAGAGTCAAAAGGAAAGTTTATTAGAAAAGGGGTAACACTCCACAGAGAGAATGTGGTCTCCTCTCAGAGGCAGAGAGAGAGAGGGGCAGTGAGAGAGACAGAGTAAAGGCACTGAGAGAGACCTTGAATGTTTGGGGAATTCAGTTTATAGATCATTCTTTAGTTCCTGTGAGTTATAGTTTAAAATACTTTGTTAACCCATTTCTTTTGATATGGACATACAGTGAGGAAGGGGAATAGTATGTAGCATGAAAAGGTAAGAATTTATACAGTGAAAGGCCTGCTGGCAGTTCCCAGCCTTCAATCCATAGGTTCCCCATGGTTTTAGCCATAGGGAATGTCTCTTGGTTCCCATTTTCCCTTCACAGGTGTGGGGAATGGGTTGTTAGCAATCCCAGTAGAAATCTTCCTTTGTTCTAAAGGTGTCCTCTTGGCCTGGCTGCAGGGCTGATCAGCATATTGCAGTCTCTGAATGTGACTTGATTAACATTTTAATTATCTTACCTCCTCCTTACATTAACCCTTTCCACTATGCTTGCCCCTGAGCCAGAGGGTCCTGATGGAAAGCCACCTTCCCTAGAATGTCTGCTTGGCTGATTGCCTTTTCAAGAAGCAAATTCTGACCTCATCTACATGCCTGGTGTCTCTGAACAAAGTCATGAGAAGTAAATCTGACACATTAGTATGCTCAAGATCAAATAATATATTAGAAATAGTCATAATTATCTTTAGGAAAACAAGGTTGTACTAAAAAAAAAAGTATATGAACAGGAAAAACAGGATATATGAACACCAGAAGGTGATCTATCAGTAAATGCTGATTGTTTGCCAAATCTGAGTGAAGCCTCATATTTTCGTCTGTACAGGCTTGGGAACAAACCAGTGATTATCTGGCTCATTACCAAGAAAGTCCTGGGCAGAGCCACATGAGGTGGCCTAAGGGTCCCTAAGTCCAAGTCTCAGTGATGCATCTGACCCTGAATGGGGCACATGCCTGTCACATGGGGAAGGTGGCACAGAAGGGCTGCCTGGGTATCAGAGTGGTGGAGGATGGGTTTGGTCTAGGTGCATAAATCTGTGTGCACATCTAAGACCTCTGAAGAATTCAGGTTCAGCCTCACTGGTTAGCCCAACAGGTCACCTCAAGCACATCGCTATGAATGAACTGGTGCCCCTCACTGTCCCTGTGGGAACGGATGTGGCCCACAGAGCTTGTGATTCGAGTCAGGCAGTATTACTGTATTGGGCTGTGCCTATAAAGGCACCTCTCCTCTCCTTTCCACTGCCAAGGAGGGCCTTATCTGGGTCTTATCTTCCATGGCCTTATCTGGATGCTGAGAGTAAGCAGGCCTGGCCCTCTGCCACCCTGGAGAGGCTTCATTCAGCTGTTTGCCAGGCTAGACTCCAAGTCCTGAGGCTGCAGAGTACATGGGTCTGGGACCCTGGCCCTTGTGTGGCCCTATATGTGTGGGTGTGCACAGACAGCAGAGGGAGGTCTGCAGAGGAAGGTACTGTGCTTGCAGGGCCTGGGATCCTCCCAAGAAGCCTTTTTGTCAAGGCAAGAGTAGACTCCTGGCCTCAGATGTGACAAAGGATAAAGGAGTGCAGATGCTCTGAGTGCCTGAGCACCCCAGGACAGCATGCTCATTCTGGGTTCTGTGCTTCTCCTCAGCAGGGAAGGAAGGGATAATAATGATGGTGGTAGCCAAGGTTTATTGAACACCTAAAGCATTCTGAGAATGATGGGAAGGATTTTTTTGAGCCTGGTCCTGTTTAATCTTCAAGTAATAGATAACATTCTTCTCATTTTTCCAAATGGGGAAAGTTGAGGCTTCCAGAGGATAGGGAACCTGCCCCAGGTCACACATAGCTGAGAGTCACAGAATGGCTGGGCTCAACTACCTTCCCCAAGGGTGGCAGATCCTGCTGAGAGCCAGCAACTTCACATACCTCCTGCTAAGTCAGGGTAACTGCTGTGTGCCCCAGACTTGGTCTTTCCATCATGGAGATGTCCTTGGGAATAGAGCTGACCAGGACAAGCCAGATGGCCCTGAGCAAGTCTGTCCTGAATGGGCACACCCATAGCAGGGATGACTGGGCCCTACCCAGAGGGAGGCCACTCAGAGAGACCCCTCCACAGACCCATCAGGACTTTTGAGTTCAAAGAATCATGGGAGGCAGGGTTATTCCCTCCTTCTCTGGAAAGAATCTACAAACAAATAAAGCACAGCCATGTACCATGGGGACCATTGTGCAACCACCAGGAGGGAGTTAGGAGCCATGGCTGCCCCATGGGATAACATGCAGAGAAGGTGGCAACTACAGGGCCTGGCATGCAAATCTCAAGACCCGGCCCTGAGCTGGTGTGTGTGTGTGTGTGTGTGTGTGTGTGTGTGTGTGTGTGTGTGTGCGCGCGCGCGCGCACGCACATATGTGGGAAGCTTAGGCCTTAGAACAGGGAAAGGGGACTGTCAGAGTTACAGGGCTGTGACTACTCTTTTTTCTCTGAAAATGTCCTTAATGAGATATGATAAGTAAATGAAATTCATGATATGGAGTTAGATTGTGTATTAGGAAAAAACCTGTGCTATAAAGGACAATGTTGGAATAATGGGTAAAATTTGAGTATGCATATTAGAAAATAGTGTTACATTGTTGTTAAATTTCCTGGCTTTGATAATGATGCTGTGTCCATGTGAGAGAATGGCCTTCTTGTTAATAGTTGTTGAATTCAAGGGTAAACAAGAATTCATTGTTCTCTTCTTGCAACTTCTTTGTAGGATTATTTTCAAAATAAAGTTTAAAAAGCTAAGTGTGCTTTATAATTACAATGTTATTTGGATAATTAACAAAGAAGGGAAGGGAAAGATCTGGGTGTTGATAGCTGAAGGCCTGAAAATCCCTTGGGAGGCAAAGAAAGTGCTGTACCCTGTGACTCAGCGTAGGTCTTCCTGGGGTATTGAAGGTTTGTTTAGGGAGGTTTCAGAGGCTCTGAAGTGTAAAGTGGAAGGGGGAGGTCAATTGAAAATCGATGGGCAGAATAAGTAGGTTAGCTCCAAGTCAGGGAGGCCTCTTGGGGACAGGCTGCTGCTCCCCACCCCAGCAGCCCCAGATCCAGTGGGGAGGGCTGGTGAGTAGAGTCTCTCTGGGCCAAGGGCTGGGCCTGTCCAACCCTTCTCATTCCCAGGTTCCCATGGGCCTGGATCCCGAGCAGCTGTCACAAGTCCTGGCTCTGCTCCTGGCAACCAGGCAGCTGCAGACAAGTCTCACCTGCTTAGTCCCAGCTTGTACATCAGCAAGATTGGTCGACTCTTTGCACGCCACTCATATCACAGAGCCTGAAGTTAAAAGCCATCCAGGTGGAAAGAGTCTGGGAGTCCCTGGGGGCAGAAGTTGTTGTGTCATCTGTATCTCTGGGCCCTGGAGGCACCCATCTCATCTTAGGTGCTAACAAATACTCAATGGGTGGGTGGTATGTTTATTCAGCAAATAGTTATTTAGTGGCTGTGCCAGGCTTGGGACTGGGACCACTGACCAGGGGCCATACACAGCCCTGCTCCTAGTAGCTTGTATGCTAGTGGAAAAGCCAGACCCATAAATTGAACAGCCTGGGCAGCACGAGGAGCCTCTGCCCCATGAGGTTCTAGTGGCATGGACCCCGAATCAACCAAGAGAGAAAACGGGGGCAGGCACAGTCTCCTGTGTGGTGGGGCCTGCACAGTCACACAGGTCCCACATGCAGAAGGGCTTGTGCTTGGATTAATGCTTGGATGTAGCCATCTTGCAATTCTTCATAATTTTATCTTTGAACTTGTGTCCTCTAAGTGAAGTCCTGGGAAAGCAAAGCACACATGATCAGGGAAGATATTTATGAAGTCTCATGAACACATGGTACTGGTGGACTGTGAGAGGCCAGCGACTCAGTGAGGACGAGGAGAGCTTGTCATGTCGATGACTAAATAAGAGTAGGGGGCAAGATGTCCCTGAGAGGCCACACTTTCTGTTAGAAACAGGATGTAGTGGGCAAAGGCATTCTAAGGAACAGAAACAAAGAACCGTATCATATCCTTTCTCACTTGTATCACCTCTCTGTATTAGCCAACCACTTTCGATGAAAATGATAATACAGAAGGAGAGGAAAAGAGTGAGCTTCCTTCCTTCCTGGCCAGTAAGCTGAAGTCAACAGTGGGTAGAAAGTAACCTGGTGTCAAGAAGTGAAATGAAAACGGTCGAGTTAATTATGTGAAGTGTTTGCCATGTTCCGATGAGAAAAAAGTACACATGCATGTATGAGTTATAGAAATTTTGGTGATTCTACACATATGGTTAAAATGTTCTTATGTTTGCATTTAGAACTGGCATTGAACAATAGAAGGATGAATGGTAAAAGTCGTGCTAATAATTAAAAATTTTAATTTGTCTTTATTTAGAAGGACATTAAATAGCAAATTAAATCACCGTAAAAAAAAAAAAAAAAAAAAAAAAAAAAAAAAAAAAAAAAAAAAAAAAAAAAAAAAAAAGGAAAACCGAGAAAGAAAGGAAGAAACTTCACATTTCAGTATCTTTAATCAACTATTTCCCCTGCCCTTTGAATGTGAGGCCATGCCTAATTCTGTAATGGGCCTGGGTCATCATCCTAGCAGGGCAGCAGCACTTGCAAAGAACATGTGGGAGGATGAAGGCGGAAGTGGGTAGTCAGAGAGAAGGTTGTGAGAAGGGGCCATGTGGTCTGAGGGGATGGATGATGACTCTCTACCAGGTTGTGGTCACTGTAGAGAGGTGGGACAGGGTGGAAGTGGACCACTCAAGTGTGCTATTCAGTACTCTCTTAAGGAAAGCCTGGGAGTGGGGAGAGCAGCCTTTTGCTTGGCATCAACCAGACCATCCTTTATACCTCGAGCCTCAATGTAACATTTCATTTAAACAAGGTTCCGAGGCTGAACAGTGTTTGGAGACCTTTCTGGCCTAGTTCAGCACTGGCCTGGAGCCTGAGCCCCAGAGCTATGTGGGTTGGGGACACCCCCTTCCTACAGAGGTCTGTGGAAGCTGTGGTTATGGAAAGTAGTTGATTTCACTGCCTCTGGCTATTGTTCACCATCTTGCCCTGCCCCCAGCCTGGAGGCGATCTTAGACCTCAGTGGGATCTGCCTTCAAGGAAGATCCAGTGTTTTTCCTTTCACTCATCAGCCCTGCCCTATACCCCCAGTTGGAAGATGATAGCCTGTGGTGTCTGGGGAGTGCAGTCTTCCACTTGAAAGCGTGGATGATTAAAGCCTAGGCTGGTGGTGATAGAAGCAGCTCTATTAGCTCTGGGGCAAGTGGCACACAGCTTCCTCCCTTGTGTGCTTGCTCCAGGTCCTCTGCATGGATCTCAGGCAAGTTGGTGGGAGAGGGACCGAACACACACACACACACACACACACACACACACACACACACACACACACACACACACAGCTCTAGTGACACTAATAGCAGCTATGTGAGGTCAGCTAGGTAGGGCTGGGCAGGAGGGTTAGGGAAGTAGAAATAAAGTGAACTCAGGCATTCTATGTGGCAATGCTAGATTGAGCTCTCTAAATGCATTATCTTAGTTATTTAATCCTCACATGTGTTCTTATAACCATTATTATAACAACTGCTGTTTCCAGTGCATCAACTTTGTAACAGGGATTTTCCATGATTCCTCTCAGATCTTCATGTGACTTTAACTAACCAAGGGATGATAGCCTCAGTGATCATGCACATGGGCTCTGCAGCCAACTTCCCACTCTGCTCCTGAGTACCCTCTAGGACCCTAAGCTTTCCTCCCATTTTGCTTCACTTCCCACCTCTCTCACTCACTGTGCTTCCTGAAAACACCTCCCAAATAAACGCCTTGAACCAAATCCTCCTCTCAGGATCTGCTTTTGTGGGAACGTGAACTCAGACCTCCTTCAGATACACAGAGAGGAAACAGGCCCAGAAAGTGTGGCAGGAACTGAAGTCCCCTCCAGAGTCCAGACCCCAGACCCCAAACTCCAAGACCAGGTTCACCCTCAAGGAGCAGAGTTGCCCAGGGTATCCATTTAACCTGCAGCCCCAATGATGTTGTCAGGATAGAGTTGGAAAATGGTTCTTTCAGTGATTTGGCTCACTTCTTGACCAGAGTTCACCTCTCGATGCCATATGCAGATGCCACAACAATTTATTAGAGTTTTGAAAATGGGAATTTTCAAAAAAGATTTCTGAGAAATGTGGACACAGATTCTGTGCTGTTGGCACTGGAAAGTTTTGAGGTAGACACTCAGGGTGCCCAGCTCACAGGCAAGTAGGGCACTTGGGGCTAGGAGGTGGAGCCAGGGCAGGGCTAGGCCCCTGACTCCTTTGCTTTCTGCTGCTCAGGCTAACTCAGTGGACCTTGGGTGTAATGGCCCTTGGGGACAGGCATTGCTCAAGGCCATGGCAGAGGTTCACTGAGGCTACAGAATGGAAGGCCTGGCTGGAGATCTCCAGACTCCTAGAATTTTTGAAGGGATTTTTTTTTTTTTGGAGGGTCTCCAGTGGCCTGGCCTAAAGAAGCAAGGGGAAGAAGAGCAATGATGAGTTGTAGTCTAGCAACTCCCACTGGCCTCTAGCCAGATTCCAAGAAAAACTTTTAAAGAAAGCATCATGAAATTTTAAACTAACTGCTGAACTACATAGCATTTGAAAATAATATCTGTATTAAGATATAATTCAAATGCCATACAATTCACCCTTTTACAGGTGAGCAACTCAATGGTTTTTAGTATATTCACAGAGTTGTACAACCACCACCACTATCTAATTCCAGAACATTTTCATTACTCCGAAAATAAGCACCAAACCCATTAGCAGTCACTCTCTATTCTCTCCTTCTCCAGCCCCTGTCAAGCACTGATCTACTTTCTGTCTCTATAGATTGACTATCTGGACATTTCATATAAAGGGAAATATACAATATGTAGTAATCTTTTGTGAATGTCTTTCACTTAGAATGAGTTTCCAAGGTTCATACGTATTGTAGTATATATCAGTATTTCATTCCTTTTTGTAGACAAACAATATTTCATTGTATGGATAGACCACATTTGTTTATCCATCAATTGAAGTGTGTTTGGGTAGTTTCTACTTTTTGGCTATTGATAATGCTGCTGACGAACATCCACATACATTTTTATGTGGAAATATATTTCAGTTTTCTTGCGTAGATACCTAGGTGTGGAATTGCTGGGACATATAGTAAGCATATTAACTTTCTGAGGAACTGCCAGACTGTTTCTCCAAGCAGCTGAACCATTGTGCATTCCCACCAGCAGTGTATGAGGGTTCTGATTTCTCTATATCCTTGCCAACACCTGTTGCTACTTGACTTTTTGATTCTAGTCATCCTAACAGGTGTGAAAATGTATCTCAATGTGCTTTTGATTTGTATTTCCCTGATGACTAATGATGTCGAGCATCTTTTCATGTGCTTATTGGTCATTTGTATATATTCTCTGAAGAAATGTTAATCCAGATCCTTTGCTCATTTGAAAATAAGATTTGTCTTTTTATTACTCAGTTTTTAGAGTTTTTTATATATTCTAGATACTAGTCCCTTATCATATATACGATATACAAATATTTTTTTCCATCCTATGTGTTGTCTTTTTTCACTTTCTTGATAGTATTCATTGAATCTTGAAAGATTTTAATTTTGAGGAAATCTAATTTATCTATTTTTTTTGTCATTTGTGCTTTAGCTGTCATATCTAAGAAATCATTGCCTATTTCAGGTTGCAAATATTTACTCATATATGTTTTTAAAGAGTTTTATAGTTTTACCCCTTACATTCAGGTCTATGATACATTTTGAGTGAAATTTTATAAATGGTGGTAGGGCTATATAAATGGTAGGGCTTTATAAATGGTAGGGCTTTAAATTCATTCTTTTGTATGTGAAAATCTAGTTATTTTAACACCATTTGTTGAAAATATTATTCTTTTCCCATTGAATGGTCTTGGCACTCCTGTAGAAAATCAATTGGCTATAAATGTAAAAACTTATTGCTAGACTCTTAATTTCATTCCATTGATGTCTATGTCTTTCCTAATGCCAGTATTACATAGTCTTGATTATATTAGTTTTGTAGTAAGTTTTGGAATCAGGAAGTGTGAGTCTTCCAACAACTCAATGTTTTTTTAATATTCACAGAGTTGTACAATCACCACCACTATCTAATTCCAGAACATTTTCATTTTTTCTTTATTCTTTATTCTTTCCTATCAAGATTTTTTTTTTCTATTCTGGGCTCCTTGAACTTCCATGTGAATTGTTAAAAATTTATTTATTTTTATTATGGTGACATTGATTAACAGAATTCGGTAAGTTTCAGGTGTACAATTCAACAGTAAGGCATATATATAGTGCATTGTGTGTTCACCATCCAGTTAGATTCATCTAACCATATGACTTTTAAGATTAGCTCATTGATTTCTGCAAAATTTCCCTCAAATGTGGGATTTTGTTAGGGATTGCTTTGGATTTATAGATCAATTTATGGAGTATTGACATCTTAGAAATTAAGTCTTCCAAACCATGAACATGGGATGCCTTTCCATTTATGTAGATCCTCTTTAATGTCTTTCAGCAACGTTTTGTAGTTTTCAGTGAACAAGTCTTGCATATATTTTATTAAATCTTTCCCTTAGCATTTAATTCTTTTTGATGCTATCATAAATGAAATTTTTCTTCATTTCTTTTTTTAAAATTATTTAATACATAGAAATATGATGGATTTTTGTCTATTGATCTTTTTTTATCCTGAACACTTTCTGAACTCATGTATTAGTTTAAATAGTTTTCTTAGGATTTTATATGCATAAGATTGTTATGTTACCTGTGAATAGAGATATTTTTTTGTTCCACCTTTTCACTCTATATGCATTTTTTCTTGTCTAATTGCCCTGACTTGACCTTCCAGTACAATGTTGAATAAAATTAGTGAAAGCTGACATCTTTGTCTTGTTACATATTTTAGTGGGAAAGCACTTAGTCTTTTACCCTTAAGTATGATGTTGTGGGCTTTTCATGAATGCCCTTTGGAGATTAAGGAAGTTCTCTTCCATTCCTAGTTTGCTGATTGTTTTTCACATGAAAATATGTTGATTTTGTTAATGCTTTTTCTATGTCTATTGATTTAATCATGTGGATCTTTTCCCTTTCCTGTTTAATGTGGTGTTTTATATTTATTCATTTCTGGGTGTTATACAGATTTTACATTCCTGGATGAATCTTACTTGCTTATGGTATATAATCTTTTTTTTTTTTTTACTATGTTGCTGGATTTTATTTGCTAGTATTCTTGTGTCTATATTTATAAGGGATATTGGTCTCTAATATTCCTTTATTGTGGTGTCTTTGTTAGGTTTTAGAATCAGGGTAATACTGGCCTCAGGAAATGAGTTGGGAAGTGTTCCCGCCTATTCTATTTTTTTGGAAGAGAGTGTAAAAGATTGGTATTAATTCATCTTTAGATATTTGATATAATTCACCATTGAAACTATTTGGGCCTTGGCTCTTCTTTGTAGGTTATTATTTGATTGCTAGTTCAACTTCTTTACTTGTTTTAGGTCTATTCAGATGTTCTGTTTAGTAGTCCATTTCAGTAGTCTGTGTCTCTACAAGAATTTGCTTATTTCATCTAGGTATTTAATTTGTTGGCACACAATTGTTTCATAATCTTTTTTAGTTCTGTAAGATTAGTAGTAATGTTTTCTACTTCATTTCTGATTTTGGTAATTTTAGTTATCTCTCTCTCTTTTTTGTCATTCTACCTAAAAGTTTGCCCATCCTGTTTATCTTCTTGAAGAAATAATCTTTTGTTATCTCTACCGTTCTCTTCATTTCTGCTCTAATCTTTGTTATTTCCTTTTTTCTGCTTGATTTGGGTTTACTTCATGCTTCTTTTTCTAGTTTTTTAAGGTAGAAGTTTAGGTTATCAACTTGAGATCTTTCTCTCTCTTTTTTCTTTTATAACATAGACATTTATAGCTATAAAATTTTTCTCAGTACTGCATTAGTTCTGCATCCCATAAGTTTTGATATATGGTGTTTAATTTGCATTCAGCATATTTTCTAATTTCCCTTTTAATTTCTTCTTTTATCCATTGGTTATTTGGAGTGTTTTGTTTAATTTTTACATATTTTTGAATTTCCCAGTTTTCCTTTTGTTATTGATTTCTAGTTTCATTTTATTGTGGTCAGAGAAGATAAAGTGTATCATTACAATCTTAAATTTTGTTGAGATTTATTTTATGACAACGTATGATCTATCATGGAGAATGACCAATGTGCACTTGAGAAAAATATGTATTTTGCTGTTGGGTGGAGTGTTCTATAGACATCTGTTAGGTCTAGTGGGTTTACAGTGTTGCTTAAGTCATCTACGTCCTTGTTTATCTTCTGTCTTATTGTTTTATTCATTATAGAAAGTTGGATATTGAAGTCTACCACCATTATTGTTGAATTGTTTTTTTCTCCTTTATTTCTGTCACTTTTTGCTTCATGCTTTTTGTGGCTCTGTTGGTAGATGCATACATGTTTATAATGGTTGTGTCTTTCTGATACATAGACCCTTTGCCATTATAAAATGTCTTTTTCTTGTCTCTATTAATAAGTTTGCCTTAAAGTATACCTTGTATATTGGTGTAACCACTCCAGCCCTCTTATGTTTACTGTAGGCATGGCATATCTTTTCCTAGTCTTTTACTTTCAACCTATTTGTGTCTTTAAATCTAAAGTGTGTCTCTTATAAATAGTATATGGCAAATAATGCTTTAAAAAAATCCATTTTGCCAATCTTTGACTTTTGATTGGAGTGTTTAATGCATTTATATTTAATGTGATTCCTGATAAGGTTAGATTTACATTTTGCTATTGATTAT
>NW_006433879.1:368873-373606 GCF_000325575.1 Pteropus alecto | reverse complement strand
TATATAGTATCACTTTTGTTCCCCTCTTCCTCCATTACTGCTTTCTTTTGTGTTATATTTTCTACTATACTGTTTTAGTGTCATTGTTTTTTCTTTCGCATATTTTTAAATTAGTTTCTTAGTGGGCTACTGGGGATTACAATTAACATATTAACAATCAGCTAATGATTGAACAGAGATTTCCTTAAATTCTTTGAACCAAAAAGTCCTCAAGCTTTTGCTGAGGGACTCAATGTATATATTAGAGTATACCTGCAATGCTTAGGCATGCAGTTTATAAGTCTGCCTTAACTTTCACTTCCTGCTTGCAGAGAGCCTCAAATTAAGTCAGAGGTGAGATATTAGCTTTATTAGGTCTTTCCTGGCATGTGCATCACCCTGCACTTGCACATAATCTTTTAGATTCCCAAGAATATGTCAGAGATTTTCAAAGCACCTTATAGACATAACATTTTCCAGTTTTTCTTTTTAAGTCTTTTGTCTTTATTAGCTCCCAATTACAGTTGCACCCAATTACAGTGTAGAACAACTGCTGCTTACTGCTATCAACAAACATAGCATAGAGCTGTTCATACATGGTGAGCCCTGCTTTTTAAAACATCGTTTAGGAAGTTGGAGGATCCCAAGATGGGATACAGAATGTGAAAAAAATAATCTATTATAAATGTCTGACATTATTGCACTGAAGAAGGTGAGGAGGAAAAGGTGCTGGCTTAAATAACTTTAAAAATGAGTGAAGTTTGCATGACTGAGGACAAAAGGAACTATACATAAGCATAATGGTCTAGTTGATAAAGTTATTTCCCATAGAAGTATGTGTTAATAAAATGGAAACAATTCTACATATACAGTGGAGTTTTTTTTTTTTTTACAGGTTTATACTGTGCAGTGGAATTGAACAATTAAATAAATGGATGGTTAATAGTGGGAACCAGGTTTCTTACTGTTACAGTAAAGAGTGAAAGGTTACAGATAAATAAGGGGGAAAAGAATGATGCATATGATGGTGGATTACAGTTGGAAACATCAGTATGAACTAATGTTTAGCTTAATATAGATACAGATATATAGATGTATCTGTTGTATTAGGGTTCTTCAGAGAAACAGAATTATCAGAATATATACATTTACACACATATATGTATTTTATACATATAATATATGATAATACATGTCTTAGTCTGTTCAAGTTTAGTCCACTTAAGCTGCTACAACAAATTATCACAGACTGGGTGGCTTAAAAACAATAAACATTTATTTCTTACAATTCTATAAGCTAGGAAGTTCAAGATAAGGTGCCAGCAGATTTGGTGAGAGTCTTCTTCTTCATAGACAGCTGTTTTCTTCCTGTAACCTCATATGATGGAAGGAGGCAAGAGAGCTCTCTGGGGTGTCTTTTATAAGGGGACTAATCTCATTCTTGAGGGCTACACCTTTATGATCTAATCAACTTTCAAAGACCTTACGTCCAAATACCATCACATTGGGGATTAGGTTTTCAAATTATGAATTTTGCAGGAGTGGAAGCACAAACATCCAGTCTATAACAATATGTGTGTGTAGATAGATATGTGTGTTTACATATATATAGATATAGATACAGATATAGATGTGTATATATGTATGTATATGTATATGTATGTATAGATAGTTAGATAATAGATAGAGATTGATTTTAAGGAACTGGTTCATGCTACATGATTGTGAGGGCTGACAAGTCTGAAATATCTAGAGTATGTTAAGGAGGGTAGAAATTCAGGGAAGAGTTGATGTTGTAGTCTTCAGTCTGACATCTGCAGGCTAGAAACTCAGACAGAGTTTCTATGCTGCAGTCTTGAAACAGAATTCTTTCTTCAGAAAACCTCAATCTTTTTCTTTTCATCTTCAAATGATTAAAATGATGGAAATGGCCCACCACGTTATGGAAGATAATGTTCTTACTCAAAGTCTGCTGATTTAAATGTTAATTGCATCTGAAAAATATATTCACAATAACATCTGGACTGGTGTTTGATCACACAATGGAGCACCATAGCCTAGCTAAGCTGATATAGAAAACTAACCATCACATGTAGCATGAACACATATATTTCTTTGCTTTGTCAACTAAGAGGGTCTAGAAGCAAAATCACATCTAGCACATCTATTACCCAAATCTTAGTTTCTAAAACCATTCTTCAGTAAAAGGAACCAGAGCTCATTGGAGAATGGCTAAATCTAGGCTGGGATAGGAAATATATAAGATGAGTCTGAGCATCTTATAGTTCCAGAAAGTAAGAAAATAGTGAAAAATATCCACAAAGATGGGGCTATGTAAAAGGGACATGAATGAGTGAATTAAAAGAACTCTCAAAAGCCAAAGCTAGAACAATTTAAGCAACAAAATAACATAGCATTAGATTATAACCCAAAATACAAAATTAATATTGAAGAGCCCATACTGATATAAATAAATTACTGAATAAATAAATAAATGTGGGGAATAGACAAATATTCCATGCAGAATAATTCCAAACAATGTATGTAGATATTCCACATTTAAGGATGTGAATTATAACTCCCACTCCCTAAGTGTGGACTGCTCTTAATTACTTCCCTCCAAAGAATACAGTAAACATACTACTGAAGAACATACTCTAACTGGGTCAGAGAAGAAATAAAAAGAGAGAGCAAGAAATATATAGAAATGAATGTTAATGAAAGTACAACATATTAAAACTTTTGGGACATGGCAAAAGTGGTCACAAGAGGAAAGTTCATATCATTACAGGTCCACCTCCAAAAACAAGAAAGAGCCCAAATAACCAACCTAATGCTTCATCTTAGAAAACTAGAAAAGGAAGAACAAATGAAGCCTAAAGTCAGCAGAAGAAAAGAAATAATCAAAATTAAAGCAGAAATAAATGAAATTGAAAACAAAAAAGCAAAAGAAAAAATAAATGCAACAAAGAGCTGAATCTTTGAAAAGGTTAATAAGATTGACAAACCCCTGGCTAGACTCATGAAAGAAAAAAGAGAAAGGACACAAATAAACAAAATCAGGTATGAAAGAGGGGGAATTACAACAGACACTACAAAAATACAAAGGATCATACATAAATACTATGAAAAAGCATATAACACCAAATTTAATAACCTAGAAGAAATGGACCAGTACTTAAAAAAATACACCATCCTAGAATGAATCAAGAAGAACTGGAAAATCTGAGTAGATCGATCAGCAGTATGGAAATTGAAACAATCATCAAAAACCTACCAAAAAGTAAAAGTCCAGGACCAGGAGTCTTCATCAGTGAATTCTACCAAACATTCAAAAAAGATTTAACACCTATTCTCCTCAAACTCTTTCAAAAAATTGAAGAGGCAATACTTCCCTACTCATTTTATGAGACCAATATCACTCTGATACTAAAACTTGATAAAGATAACACACAAAAAGAAAACTCCAGACCAATATCTCTCATGAACACAGATGCAAAAATCCTAAATAAGATACTAGCAAACCGAATACAGCAACATATTAAAAAGATTATACACCATAATCAAGTGGGCTTCATTCCAGGGACACAGGGATGGTTCGACATATGCAAATCAATTAATGTGATACACCACATAAACAAATTAAAAAATAAGAATTATATGATCACATCAATAGATGCAGGAAAAGCGTTTGACAAGATATAGCACCCATTTATGATCAAAACACTTAACAAAATCAGTATAGAAGGAAAGTACCTTAACATAACGAAGGCCATCTATGACAAACCCTCAGCCAACATTATACTTAATGGTGAAAAATTAAAAAACTTCCCTCTAAGATCAGGAACAAGGCAAGGCTGTCCACTATCGCCACTCTCATTCAATATAATAGTGGAGGTCCTAGTGAGTGTAATCTGGCAAGAGAAAGATATAAAAGGCATCCAAATAGGAAACAAAGAAGTCAAACTGTCACTATTTGTGGATGACATGATTCTCTATATAGAAAACCCTAAAGACTCCACAAGAACACTACTAGAAACAATAAGCAAATACAATAAAGTCTCTAGATACAAAATCAATGCTCAAAAATCCGTAGTGTTTCTATACTCTAACAACGAAGTGTCAGAAAAAGAAGTGGAAAAAATAATTTCTTTTGCAATTGCAACAAAAAGAATAAAATACCTAGGAATAAATCCAATGAAACATGTGAAACACCTATATAACGAAAACTATAAGACCCTATTAAAAGAAATTGAAGAAGATACAAAGAAATGGAAAGATATTCTGTGTTCTTGGATTGGAATAATCAACATAGTTAAAATGACCATATTACCTAAAACATTATACAGATTCAATGCAATCCCCATTAAAATCCCATCGGCATTTTTTAAATAAATAGAACAAATAATCATCAGATTTGTATGGAAGCACAAAAGTCCCCAAATTGCCAAAAACATCCTGATGAAGAAAGAACGAGGCTGGAGGCATCACTCTGCCCGCCTTCAAATTATACTCCAAAGTGACAGTAATCAAAATGGCATGGTATTGGAAGCAAAACAGACACACAGATCAGTGGAACAGAATCGAGAGTCCAGAAGTAAACCTATATTTATATGGGCAAATAATTTTCGACAAAGAAGCAAAAAACATACAGTGGAGCAAAAAAAGTCTCTTCGATAAATGGTGCTGGGAAAAATGGAAAGCCACCTACAAAAAGAATGAAATTAGGCTGCTAGACTGTTGTCTATCCTCAT
>NW_006433879.1:360473-368208 GCF_000325575.1 Pteropus alecto | reverse complement strand
ATATATACAATGGAATATTACTCAGCCATAAGAAGAGATGAAATACTGCCATTTGCGACAACGTGGATGGACCTCGAGATAATCATGCTAAACAAAATAAGCCAGACTGAAAAACTTGAAAATCACATGATATCACTTATATATGAGATATAAACCTAAAAGCAACAAATGAGCAGAACAAACAAACAGAGACTCATGGACATGGACTATAGACTAGTGGTTACTAGAGGGCAGAGGGGAGAGGGGAAGAGGAGTTGACAGGCAGAGGGTGGGGGGTGGGGATACAAAAAATAAAAATAAAAAACCCCAAAGAATACAGTATATTTTGAAAAAAAGATAGCGTAACTTTACAGTGGAAAAAACTGACAAATACTATCTCAGCCAAGTGAGCAAAGTCAACACCAACAGTCATAAGCCACATTAACAGCAAATACCCTTGATATGATCAGAAGGGTACTTAATCACTCTAGTCTTCCTCTTCAAAACAAATTACTACAGTCTAATCATGAGATAGCATCAGACAAATCCCAACTAATGGATGCTCTACAAAATATCTGACCAGTAATCCTCAAAACTGTCAAGGTCATCAAAAACAAGGAAAGTCTGAGAAACTTACAGCCAAGAGCAGTTGAAGGAGACATGACAACAAAATATGATGTGATACCTTAAATGAGTTCCTGGAACAGAAATAGAATATCATGTAAAAACTGAGGGAATTCAAATCAAGTATGCTGTTTAGTTAATAATGTGTCTATATTGGTACATTTCTATTGGTACATCACAACTAATGTACCATATTAGTTGTGACAAATGTCACAACATTAGTTGTGACAAATGTACCATATTAATGTAAGATGTTAATTATAAGAGAATAATAATAGTATATGAGAAGTTTCTGTACTATCTTCACAATAATTTTGTAAATTTAAAGCTCCTCTAAAATAAAAAACTTTATTTAAAAAAATGGATTGGAAGTTTTGTATAGAAAGACATGATTGATGTGCAAGCATTTTAAGTAAAGGATTCTTCCCTAAATGTCTGTTCCCTGGGACGATTTAGTTTACCTGGAAAAAAATCCTCTAATACCTGGCCTGGAGAGTATATGACTGGTTGCTGGTATTTAGGCTGCTTGTCTCATAGGGAAAGGGAATGGCGGGGTGCTATGTCATTCCTTATTAGGCAAATGTTCATTTATTTGTTCATGATTTTCAATCTGGTGCCTTCCCCTTCTCAGCAGGTACTTGATGTTCCCAAGACCAGGACCCTGCTGGTTCACTTTCCCTTGGGAACATATCTCCCATCTACTTCAGGAGTGTGGTAGGGGGTCTCGGAACCTGACTCTGCTGCTTCAATCACTGTTTTCATAAATTTTTCCTGTGGGGCTCAGAGTTGTTTCCATTATACCACCTGTTTTCCATGTTCCCACAAGAGTGTTGGTGTCAGTTGTTCCATTGTCTCTTCTCCTGTTTTGATTCATTGTTCATCTCTCTTTGTGGGTTTCAAACTTCTCTTTTTATTTATGATAATTTGGCAGGATTTGGAGAGAGAGTGAAAAATAAATGAAATGCTCTATCAGTCAAGTTTAACTGAAAGTTTCACTGATTCTTCCATCATGCTCAAATATTCTGTAGGAAAATTTGGGGCGTGATCTTTCCTATCCTAAGATACTGCTGTTTAATACTGGCTCTGAGGCTCTTGTCAGACAAAAACTAACCAGAAAATGTTAGACAAAATAATATTGGAGCTGAAAGATCAAATAAGAACCCCAGGCTCTCTAATACCCCAGATTCCCCTGGAAACCTGTGATCCCATTACCTCAAAAGAAGGATAACCGTACAGGTGAGCTTCTTTGAGCATCAACTTATCCATATAGGTGGCAGCTCCCCTAGGGTGGTTGGGGAATGCCAAGGCAGCTCCAATCTCTCCGGGCCCATAGGAGCTTCTTAACAGAGCCCAAGTCACCATTATGAAGCCAGCCAGCACCCTGCCCCAACCCCAAACAGCCCTGGGTGAGGAGAGGGCAGAGCTATGATGTGTTCCCACTGCCCTGTTGGACAACTCTGAGAAGGGCCACTCAGTAAGACCTCTGACCTCATTTTGTCCTGACATACTCACATTTAAGGTATAGGTTGAACCACCAGTGGAAATATAAAAGGGAAGTCAATTCCATGTGTTTCTCCTCACAAAAAGAAAGCTAAATTCTATCACTCAGGCCAAAGTAGCCTAAACACAGGCTGCGATGCTCAGGAAAAGAACTTAAATGATTGCCTCTAGGAGTCTTACTACTCAGGGCTCTCTCCTTCCCTGGAAACAGGAAAATGCTAAGTCAGATTCTGCTCCCAGCTCCTCAGCCAGCTAGCATTGTCACCTCATTTTACTCAGGTGACAACCAGGCTGGAAGGGACTGGCCTGGGACTTGCCTATCCCCTTGAGCCTGTGTCCCCTTTCTCTTGGGGCCAAGCTGAGTGTCAGTCTGAAAGGCCTTCCCCTCCCAGGAATGACACCATTTCACAGTACAGAAAATATAGGAAGCCAGGTGGTCCTCTCACATCTTTGCAACTGGACAGTGCCATTGTTTCCTCCAGCTCTCACAGGGTCCCAGGAGGTAGGCATGATCTTGGGGTGGAGAGTGGGTTGTTTAAGCTCCTATATGTGGTATCCCACCCTAGCCCCTTCCTGGCAGTGGGGTGAGTGGCCATGTTTCTCTGCCAAGGCTCTCCTCTTGCTGGGCAGTACTTTCCCATATGTGTTCGGCCCCACCCACCCTCCTGGGACCAATGACACCCATAGCCTCATCCTGCTCAGCATGCTCTCTCCTGCCAGGGCTACACTCTATAAGTTCACCCCTCCTCTCACTGCATTCCAGTGCTGACATCATCTCTGTACATGATTACCCTTGTCAGGGAAGGAACTCCCAGAGAGCAGATCCCAGAGCAGCAGACCTGGGGGTACTCACAGGGAGGAAGATGAGGCCACCAGAGGAAGTCATGGCCAAGTGTCAGGACCCACAGATCTGAGTCACCGCTTCTCCCTATGTAGAGTCCAGGACCAGGCAGATGGCAGTGAGATGCATCTCAGGGAGTCCGACAGCCCTGCTTCCTCCAGAAAACAGGCTCAACCCCCATTTTCATGTATTTATAATAGCCCTGTCTTGTTTTTGACTAGCTGTGTTCTCTACCAATACAATCAATGATGCAAATCTCATTTTAGGGGCTGATTTGAAATCTCTGCTGGGAAACCCCTTCTTCTAAAGTCCTCCCTCTTCAAAGAGCTCTTTCTAAAAGAAAGAAGTGGTTTCTGCCCATCCAAGATCCTTGGGGACACAGAGAGCCCTGGCTCTGCATCCTGGCCTGCCACAAGGCCTTCTTGTTTGCATCTCATAAGTGAATTGAGTGGATGCTTGACTGAGGAGGGTGTCGGAAGCCAGCCGACCAAGTCAAACCGGGTACCTGAATGGGGGAGCGGGGACTGAGAAAAAAGAGAAGACAGACAGGGTGCAGGAGGGAGAACAGATCTCACAACTGTCTCTCCGAGTTTATTTCTTATCCTTCTTTTAAACACAATCTGTTCCTTTGTGTATCCCCAAATAACATAATAAAAGTAACATCCTGAAGATCCAGGTACAATTGACACTTCCTTTGACACTCCCTTTGACACTCCCTTAGGCTATACTTAATCTTCTTCTTCCTGGAATTCCACAGAACCAGCCTTTTCTTTTTTATGCAAGCAGGCCTCCCGAGACAATCCATGCACTCTTTTGAATTTGGGGAGCTTGAGCTCCCTACAGGAGGGCACACTGTGGGTATCCTCACCTAAAGGGATCTCTAGGTGCAGAGCTCCATCAGGATGGTGGCTCTGGGCCCCAAGCCCTTCTGCTATGCTCTCCTCCAACCCCAACCTTGGCCTGGAGCTGCAAGCTAGGCCAACCATTGAAGAATGTCCATACTGGGCTCGGCAGCTTGGTGTCCTGTCCAAGGAGGGGTGAGCACTGAGCACTGATGCTAGGGAGGCCTATGGAGCTTCTAGGCAAGGCTCCAAGGCTGTAGGGTACAGGTAAGCACTTTCAGAGAAGGCCTGTGTCCAGGGGTTCAGGAGTGTGGGAGGTGGGAAATAGGTTCCCATGCCATTTCTCTTCCACGGTCTGGCCCCCCACCAGAACCATAATGAGTCCTGTATGTCTCATGGAAACTACAGCTCCTGTCTGGGTCACTGGTGGGCTCACAGGTCAGCATAGTGGTAATGGAGTCAGAGGAGAAGAGAACTGAGGACTAAGGGACCTCTGTGACTGATGATCTCCATCCCTCTGAAGGGAGCCTGGCTCAGGGCTTCTGGACTCCAAGGAGTGCAGGCAGGATCCCTGGGCCTGTCCTTTGCTTATATGAGAGGCTTTGGATCTCCTGGGGGTCACCAGCACACAGTTGGGCAGGGGACACACCATGATGGCTATTATGAACTAAATTATGTCCTCCCACCATCCCCAAATTTATATATTAAAGCTCTAACCTATAATATGACTATATTTGGAGATAAAGCCTAAAAGAAGGTAATTAAGGTTAAATGAAGTCATAAGAGTGGGGCCCTACTCTGATAGGACTGGTGTCCTTATAAGCAGAGGAAGAGACACCAGAGATCTCTTTTCCTCTCTCCTTTCCATATGCACAGAAGAAAAGCTATGTGAGGACACAGGAAAAGGTGGCTGTCTGCAATCTAGGAAGAGATGTATCACCAGAAAGCAATCCTGCTGCCACCTTGATTTTGGACTTCGAACTTCCAGAGCTGTGAGAAATCAATTTCTGTTGTTTAAGCTCCTATATGTGGTATTTTGTATGGTAGCTTTAGCTGACTAAAACAATAGTCCCAGTGGGAACATTCTAGTTAGAAAGACGCTCTGGGCTGTAACACCGAGGCTGCAAGAGTATAGTAGGCAGGAGGTCTGGATAGAACAGGTGCTTTGAAGTGGACAAATATACGTGAACTGGGGCTTGAGCATCCCTCTCCCAGAAGACTTCTCTGAAGCCAAGGTACATACTGGGGCCATGGACAAGGACTGTGGAACAGGGCAATCCTTGAAGGTACCTGAGACTGCCGATGACAAGACTGGTGTTGGGGCTGACAATGCAAGGTATCCAACCACATCCCTGGAGGTTAGCTTTTGGGTCAGCTGTCATGGGGCAGGCATGTTGGGGGTATTGCTCCTGGCTGGAGACCTGAGAAGAGGGTTCCATGAGTTCTAGCAGTCAAGGTGTGACCCATGGCACAGATGTAGGTCCTGGATGTCTTTCAACAGGGAGTGTGGGCTTATCCTTCTGGGCATCACTGAAGGTGCTGGCTACACAGAAGTTACTGCAGAGGCACTAAGGTTGCAAGACCAGGGCCTCAGAGGTTGGACCCTGTGTCTTGTGGGGCTCCTGCTTCCAGGAGATGCATCTGATGGCCAATTGTAGGTGTTCTGGGCTAGGATGTCTCTTGGCATGTGATGGCCCTGAGTGCTGGGCATTTTAGCCATGGAGCTAAACCCTTTGTCCATAGCCAGACTTGGGACAAGTCTGGCCTTTTGTGGAGGTCAACTGTCTGCTCTCTAATTTTTGTGCTTGGCACACAACTGACACTGAGTAATTGGTACCATTCATTTATTTTTTCTTTTGTTTCTCTTTCCTGAGGGGATACATCTGAAAAGAAATTACTATTAGCAATATCAGAGAGATTATTGCCTATGTTTTCTTCTAGAAGTTTCATGGTTTCAGGTCTTACATTTAAGTCTTTAATCCATTTTGAGTCTATTTTTGTATATGGTGTAAGAAGGTGGTCCAGTTTCATTTTTTTGTGCATGTTTCTGTCCAATTTCCCAGCACCATTTATTGAAGAAACTGTCTTTACCCCATTGTATATTCTTGCCTCCTTTGTCATATATTAAGTGAACATATAGGTGTGGATTTATTTCTGGGCTCTCTATTCTGTTCCCTTGATCAATATATGTTTTTATGCCAGTACCATGCTGCTTTGATTGCTGTAACCAGCCTTGTAGTATTATTTGATATCAGGTAGTGTGATCCCTCCAGCTTTGTTCTTCTTTCTCAAGATTGCCGTGGCTATTTGGGGTCTTTTATGGTTCCATATAAATTTTAGGATTATTCGTTCTAGCTCTCTGAAAAATGCCATTGGTATTTTGACAGGGATTACATTGAATCTATAGATTGCTTTGGATAGTATGGCCATTTGAATGATGTTGATTCTTCCTACCCATGAGCACAGTATTTGCTTCCATTTATTTGTATCTTCTTCAATTTCTTTTTTCAATGACTTATAATTTTCTGAGAACAGGTCTTTTACCTCCTCAGTTAATTTGATTCCCAAGTATTTTATTGTTTTCAATGCAATTGTAAATGGGATTGTTTTCTTAATTTCTCTTTCTGAAAGTTCATCATTGGTATATAAAAATGCCACTGACTTCTGAATATTAATTTTGTATCATGTTACTTTACTGAAAGTTTTTTGGTAGGATCTTTAGGGTTCTCTCTATATAGTATCATGTCATCGGCTAATAATGAGAGTCTTCTTCCTATCCAACTTGGATATCTTTTATTTCTCTTGTCTGATTGCTGTGGCTAAGACTTACAATAAAATATTGAAGAGGAGCAGAGAAAGTGGCATCCTTTCCTTGTTCCTGATCTTAAGGAAAATGCTTTTAGCCTTTCCTTATTGAGTATGATGTTAGCTGTAGGTTTGTCATGTGTGACTTTTATTATGTTGAGGTATGTTTCCTCTATTCCCACTTTGCTAAGTTTTCATCATAAATTGATGCTGAATTTTGTTGATCACTTTTTCTGCTTCTATTGATATGATCATATGGTTTTTATCTTTCGATTTGTTAATGTGGTGTATCACATTCATTGATTTGCAGATATTGTACCAACCTTGCATCCCAGGAATAAATCCAACTGATCATGTGTATGATATTTTTAATGTATTGCTGAATTCGGTTTGCTAATATTTTGTTGAGGGATTCTGTATCAATGTTTATAAGAGATATTTTAAAAAATTTTTTGTTATGTTTTTGTCTGGTTTTGAAATCAAGGTAATGGTGACCTCATAAAAAGAATTAGTCAGCTTTCCCTCTTCTTAAATTTTTTGGAATAGTTTGAGAAGAAAAGGTGTTAATTCTTCTTTGAATGTATATTTTGCTGCTTTGGGGTGAAATGCTCTGAAAATATCTATTAAATCCATCCGGTTTAGTGTGTCTGTTAAGTCCATTGTTTCCTAACTGATTTTTTTTTGTCTGGAAGATCTGTCCATTGGAGTGCTAAAGTCTCCTACTATGAATTTATTACTGTTGATCTCTCCTTTTATGTTAGTCAATAATTTCTTTAAATGTAGGTGCTCCTATGTTGGGTGCATATAGGTTTACTAGAGTTATGTCTTCTTGATGCATTGATCCCTTTATTATTGTGTAATGCCCATCTTTGTCTCTTATTATAGCATTTGTTTAAAGTGTATTTTGTCTGATATAAGTATCACTATCCCACTTTTTCCATTTCTGTTTGAGTGAAATATCTTTTTTCCATCCCTTTACTTTCAGCCTGTGTGTCATTTGATCTGAAGCAGGTCTCTTGTACATAACATATGCATGGGTCTTGTTTTCTTATCCATTTGGCTACCTTATGTCTTTTAATTGGAGTATTTAATCCATTTACATTTAAAGTGATTACTGATAGGTATATAGTTCTTGCTTTTTTAA
>NW_006433879.1:354677-360418 GCF_000325575.1 Pteropus alecto | reverse complement strand
TTTTAACAGTAGTCCCTCTAACATTTCTTGTAATACTGGGTTGTTGATGATGAACTCCTTAAGCTTTTCCCTGTCTGGGAAACTCTTTATCTCACCTTTCATTTTAACTGAAAACCTTGTTGGATAGAGTATTCATGGTTGTAGATTCTTGTTTTATTTTTTTGCCAGTCCCTTCTGGCCTGCAATGTTTCTGCTGAAAAATCAGCAGACATTCGTATGGGGGTACCCTTGTAAATAACTAGCTACCTTTCTTTTGCTGCTTTTAGGATTCTCTCTTTATGTTTAACCTTTGGTATTTTAATTATGTTATGTCTTGGACTGTTTGAATACCCCTTGTTTGGAACTTTTTGTGCTTCCAGGACTTGTATATGTCTAATTTCTTTGCCAGGTTAGGGAAGCTTTCTGTCATTATTTCTTCAAATAGATTCTCAGTCCCTGCTCTCTCTCTTCTTCTTCTGGTACTCTTATGATGTGGATATTATTATGCTTTATGTTGTCCCATGGGTCTCTTAAAGTATCCTAATTTTTTAAAATTCTTTTTTCTATTTGCTGTTTCGATTGGATGTTTTCTGCCACTTTGTCTTCTAGTTCACTAATTCGATCTTCTCTCTCTGCTACTGTTGAATCCTTCTAGTGTATTCCTCATTTCAGTTATTATATTCCTCATTTCTGTCTGGTTCTTTTTTATGGTTTCTATGTCCTTTTTTATGCTTACTATCTCTTTGCTGAGGTTCTCATTGAGCTCATCCATTCTCCCCTTAAGTTCACCAAGCATCCTTATAACCATTATTTTGAACTCTGTCTCCAGAGGTTGCTTGCTTCCATTTCATTTAGCTTATTTTCTGGAATTTTCTCCTGTCGTTTCATTTGTGGCATGTTTCTTTGTTTTTTCATTTTATTAGCCTCTCTATGTTCATTTCTATGTGTTAGGAGTATTTGTTTTATCTCTCAGCCTGGGACAGATAGCCTTATGTGGACGGCATCCTGTGTGGTCCAGTGGCACACTCTCCTTAATCATCTGTGCCAGGGGCTCTAGATATGATCTTTGTGTGATTTGTGTGTGATCTTCTTTTGTAGCTAAGGCTTTATTGGTGTTAATATATCAGTGGATGGGATTAACGCTCAGGCTGACGAAATGTGGGAATTGGCTATGCCCACAGGGCATGACTGACTCTACTGAGTGGGATTTGTCCTCGCAGGCTTATGTACTTGTAAAGATCACCCTTTTTGTGTACCACTTATGGGGCTAGTCAGGAATTGCTCCGTTATGGTCTAGTGCCAGCCCCTAGGTGCATTGGTTTAATGGCCCCTTGGGAGGGACTCCACAGTAGGCCAAGGTCAGACACTACCTTTGATTGCTTGGAGCTACCTGGTGAGAACTACAAAACAATATGCAGACGGTTGCTGCCTATGCTAAATCTATAGGTAAGAAGAAGGGACAGCGCTATTGGCCACAGTCTGGTTACCCCCAATACCAGACCTGGGCAGTTCAGCAGAAGGACTAGTGTACCTCAAAGCCTGAGGCTGCCTGTCAGTTGCCCGTAAGACTTTGCAACTAGAAGAGCCTCAGGGTGATTGATGCACATGTTGGGTGATGCAGAGACACAGGGAGTCGCCTGGATATATTGAGCAGATTTTCCCCAGCCACTGCAGTTTCAGTTTACATGCCAGCACTGCCTCTGTGGCTCCCTGTACAAGTTTCAGATTGCAGCAAGGCCAGCCACTGCCCACCTCGGGCCTGCAAAAACCTGAGATCTGTTAAAAAATTACTGAAGATTATGGACAGAGGTTTACAGTCTGCTACCAAAGGTTTCTACTGGATTCACAGGCTTTGCATGGGCCGCACCAAATGAGTGCTCTTGTTTGCTGTTGAATTCATGACTCAAGCACAGGATGGGACTGGGTTGCCTGGGAGGCTTGCCACAGGTAATTTGTGGGTTAGGTGGGGGTGGCTTCTCAGTGAGGCATGGGGCTGTCAGGCCTATACAGCACCAGATTTGCTGCCAGCTCTGGAACTGCAGGCTCTCACCAAAGTCATATTTCACTGCATGACCTACTGCCATCTGTGATGGGCCCACAAACCTCTGCAATCTGCTCAAGTGATATTGTATCTTGTGCTGGCAGCAGTGATCTGCCTGTCACTCTTTTCCCTGAACTTTGCTCACTGTGCTAGCCAAGGTCTGTTTCCTGGACAGAATGGGCAACCCTGGAAAGAGGCAGGGCGGGGGCGGCTGCCTGTCAGTAGGCCATGGACACTTTGTGGATTGAGTGGGGCAGGGTTTGAGGGAGACAAGGGCTCTCAGGCCAATACAGCCTCAGTCTTGCTGCAATGTCTGTGTCCACCTGTGTGTTCCCACAAAAGGCCCAGATCATAGCAGGCAGGATCAGCTGCTGTCTGGAACTGGCCCACAGATCCCCACAATCTGTCCAAGCTCTTGTTCATAGCAGTGATCTGCCTGAAACTGTCCCAGAAATGTGCTCACAGTGCTGGCTGAAGTCTGCTGCCTGTGCTGAATGTTCGGCCCTGGAAAGGGGCAGAGCGGGGGCAGCTGCCTTGTGACAAGCTGCCTCAGGCAATCTGTGGGTTGGGTAGGGTGGGCAAACCTCCCCAGGCCAGTGTAGCTTAGAATTGGCTGTGTGGGGGAAGGGTTCAGCACAGGCAAGCTGGTGCCCATCTGCAGACTGCCCAGTATGGGCGCCCCTGTCTAAGGTACAATGGTGGCTGCCTGTTCACCCTTCGTTCCAATGCCAGGTAATGCAGTCTTTCCCCGTATGACTCTCGCGTGAGCCTCTGTCCCTCTGCCAGTGCCCAGGGTGTGTGTCCGTGGGCGAGAGAGCCTGTGCATGGGCCTTTTAAAGAGGCATCGGGAATTTTAGTCTCCTTCCATCTCATCTGGATGACCAGAATCCCCACTGATTTTTACAGTCAGATTTTTTGGGAACTCCTCTTTCCTAGGCTGGGATCCTGAGATGGGGAGCCCCTATATGAGGCTAGGACTCTTCTCTCCTTCAGGGGGGCCTCTGCAGCTGTGCTCTCCCTTTGGTGCTCCACTGCCATCCATGGGTGCGGGTCCAGCCTGATTCGTGACTTTATACCTCTTACTGGCTTCGATGTGGCTCCTTCTTTATATTATCAGATGTATCTGTTCCGATCAGCTGGACTTAAAGTGATTACCCACATCGATTATTTTATAATTTGGTTGTAATTTTAACGCAGACCTGAGAGGAAGCAAATCTTGCTTTTACTTAGTCCGCCATCTTGACCCTCTTTCCTCATTGAAGTTTTGATTTGCATTTCCCTAATGATTATATGCTGAACATTATTTCAGGTGCTTATTAGAATTTGTATATCTTCAGAGAAATGTCTATTCGAGTTCTTTGCTCATTTTTACATTGGGTGGTTTGGTCTTTTTGTTGTTAAGTTTTAGGAGCTATTTATATATTCTGGATATTAAACTGTTATCAAACATATGATTTGTTAATATTTTCTTCCATTCTGTGGGTTGTTTTTCACTTTCTTGATGATATCCTTTGATGCTTAAAAGTTTTAAATTTGATGAAGTTAAACTTATCTGCTTTTGTTATTGTTGCTTATGTTTTTAGTGTCATATCTAAGAATCCATTGCCATATCCCAAGTCATGAAGATTTATTTTTGATATTTTCTTCTAAAAGTTTTATGATTTGAGCTCTTATATTTAGGTTATTGATTCATTTTAAGTTAATTATTTTGCATATAGCATGTGGTATGGGTCTAACTTTATTTATTTATTTATTTTTGCATGTGAGAATCCAATTGTTACAGCACCATTTGTTGAAGAGAACTTTCCTTCTTCATTGAATGGCTTGGAATATCTGCCAAAAATCATTTGAATATAGACTGGACTCTCAATTTTATTCCGTTGATTTATGTGTCTATTCTAATGCCAGTTCCACACTGTTTTGATTGTTCTAGGTTTGCAATAAGTTTTGAAATCAGGAAGTATGATTCCTCTACTTTGTTTTTCTTTCTCCAGATTGTTTTGGCTATTCAGGGCCCCTTGCAATTTCATATGAATTTTGCAAAAAAGGCTGTTGGAATTTTGATAGGGTTTGTTTTGCATCTAGAGATCGCTCTGGATATTATTGTGATCTTAACAATATTAAGTCTTTCTGCCCATAAAAGTGGAATATCTTCCATTTATTTAGATCTTTAATTTCTTTTAGCAATATTTTTTAAGTTTTCACTGAACAAGTTTTGCACAGCCTTTCTTAAATTTATTTCTAAATATTTTATTTTTTGATGCTATTAAAAAGGAAATATTTCTCTTAATTTCATTTTCAAGTTGTTCATTGCCAGTATACAGAAATATAACTGATTTTTTTCTATTGATCTTGTATTCTAAGACCTCACTGAACTCATGTATTAGTTTTAATGTTCTTTTCAATGGATGCCTTAGGATATTCTAAGATCATGTCATCTCTGAATAAAGATAGTTTTATGTCTTTCTTTCCAGTTTGGATGTCTTTGTTTCTTTTTCTCGTGTAATTGCTCTGGCGAGAATCACCAGTACAGTGTTGAATAGCTGTGGTAACGTAGGCAACCTTGTTCTGTTCCTGATCTTATGGGAAAGATTTCAGTCTTTCATCGTTGACTATAATATTAGCTGTCTTATTTATTTATTTTTTTAGTGTTTCTGTCATTAAAGGGTGTTCGAATCATGCCATTGTGGTGTCTTCTGACCCTCTCTCTCAGTTGGCTTGGCTTCTTGTGTTCTTCATAGTTTATCTCTGTAGGACTTGGTCTATGGGAGTTATGTGGAGTCTAGGAGAGGTACAGAGGGGTTGTGTGTTTGCTTCTATTGACCACCTGAGGCTCTTGGTAGCTGAGTACCTCTCTTGATAGTTGTTTCTTGGTTCAGGCTTCCAGAAACATGCATATGATGTATATTTGAACCTTAGACTTTCAAGATGTAGGCATATGGTTAAAAACTCAAGCAGAAACTCATCTGCCAATGAGAAAGTTTTGTTTTATTTTGTTTGCTAGACATTTTTACTGAAGCTGTAAGATTTCGAGGGTCCTGACTTGAGTGTGTGTAGGAGGGGGCAGGAATCTCTATTCCCACCCTCTGCCTCTCCTGGGTCTGAACTCTTGACTCCTCTTCTGTGAGGACCTGTGAGGACCTGGAAGCAGGCCACGATGCTACATTTACAAAAGGGCCAATTCACTGAAAATCAATTTGCCAAGTCAATTTTTCAAAAAATCAGACAGAACTTCCAGATGACCAATTTGCCAATTTTACCAATTTAATAAACATTTCTTTCTTTGATGATAATAAAGTTTGCAGCTATTGGGTGATATAGTTTTAACAATTTCTAAAGATTTCTGTAAAGTTTTAGCCAGCTGGCTATTGATTTGTTTCATGGCAGCCCCTAAGGAAGTTTTAGTTAGCTGGGTACTAAGGCACAGGGTACGATCAGTCTTACTATGAGCATGTTCCAGCCCCAGTCCTGAGCTAGGTGGCCACCCTCCTGCCTTCTTCCTGGCCAACACAGTGTCGGGTAAGTGCATGGGCCTACACTTTGTTATTTCTCACTCTTTATTTCTATCCCTGGAAATGTCCCTTACTTTCCCAAAAGCTCAGCCATGCATTTAAATGTTGTTTGTTTTATTTTGAGCAATTTTTTAAAGTTGTGTGTGTGTGTGTGTGTGTGTGTGTGTGTGTGTGTGGGAGAGAGAGAGAGAGCGGGAGAGAGCGGAGGA
>NW_006433879.1:339874-354664 GCF_000325575.1 Pteropus alecto | reverse complement strand
AGAGAGAGAGAGAAGGAGAGAGAGAGAGACAGACAGACAGACAGACAGGCAGACAGACAGGCAGGCAGACAGACAGACAGAGACAGAGAGCAACAGAGAGAGACAAAGAGACAAAGACAGAGATAGAGAGACAGAGAGACAGACAGACAGAGAGAGACAGGATTTACAGGGTCTTCAGGACACAACATTACTGAATTGGAACCCTCTGTGCCCTTTTTGTAGATAAGTAAAGCAGAGGCCTACAGCAGGAAACCCACCTGTTACTGTCACTCAGTGCTTGGGGCAGAGTTGAAATTTGAATGTGGGTCTGCCTACTGCTGCCTCTTAAGCTGATGGCAAAGGATCTTCCTCTGAATATTTGAGTTCTCTCTGTGGTTCACAAAGTGGCTTTGAGGAGGAAGGGATGTGAGCTCCTGAGGCTCCAGAGCTCTCCAGGTGTCTGACTTTGTTTATTCCTGGACCTTGGGCACCTCTAACATGCACTTCCTATGGATTCTTACAGCAACTGTAACCTCACACTACTCGTGCCATCTATTGATGAGGTAACTGAAGCTCAAGTGGAAAAATGGCTTCCATTTTCCCTTGGTCGACAACTGACAGAGCTGGAATGCTCACCCATGCTCCTGACTCTTAGCCTGGTAGTGGTGCATGTAGTGTATGTTCCCATTTTTCACACTCTGGCATGAGCTTTCCCATGAGGATGAAAGCAGGGGGTCTGAGGCCCAAGAAGCAAGAGCTGAAGCTCAGATCACAGCTTGTGGGTCTATCTCCATCACTATAGAGGCCAGAGACAGTGGGGCGTGTCTCCTACAGGTCAAGAAAAGTGGATGCTGGTAATATGTTTATCAAATTCGAAGCCAGGGCAGGAAAACTCCTCCAACCCCCAAATCTCATATGAGTGTCTGGGCAAAGTGGCACAACTGGGGGCTTTCTCTTGGCCTCAGTTTCTTGGAATATAAAACAAGGATCATATTGCCTGCCCTAAGCTATCTTTTAAATCCATTCCTTTCTGGGTCCAGTTTTCTCATGTGCTAAGGTGTTATTGAAGAAACTGCGAATGTTAGGGGGGAAGTCAGGGAGTAGATGTTGGGCACAATGACTATCAGAAACCTCCCAGAATTATGGGGAGTCAGAGCTGGAAGGGGCCATGGTGTCTGAAGTGGCCAATAGTCTTGACCTTGTCCAACCACTCAGGTGGCTTGGTTGTGGCTGCCTAGAGTACTGTGTTGAGAAAGATCCCAAATACTCATCTAGGCTCAGTGGAAGGGAGCTGTACATGATTACCAATGCCCTCCATGGGTGAGGCAGTGTAACTCTGGTATAAGTGCCAACTTTGCTGTCTATCTGATCTCCACAAAGTTGATGGAGGTACAGAAAGAAGGACAGGGCCTGTGGACTCTGCCGTGGAACCCTGACTCTTATCCCCAGACTGGCATACTATAAAACCACCCAGGCCCATTCCTGTGCCTCTTCTTCCAAGTACAGCAGATTCTACTGTGCTGAATCTACCCTGGGAGTACAGGTTAATATGCTGTTACATATTGCATGAGGCAGCCTGCTGATGAAGCACTGTGATTCTGGCTTATAGGCAGCCCTGCCTCTGAATTCAATGCTCAGAGGGTTCCATTTGCTTGGCTGGACAGGTCGATCACCCCTTGGAAAGGCCTGGCTGGGCTGAGACTTTGTACTAGGAGGAGCTCATGGACATGGCCCTCTCTGAGGCCACCTTAGCCATGTGCTTTGGGAAGTAGAGTAGAGCCATGTACAACCGGCAGCCCAGGGCTAGGTGAATGTAGGGGCTGGTGCTGAGTTCCCACCCCACAGGAGTGGTGGCTCTAGACTACCATGACCAACTCAGACCTGCCTTGCCTCACTCACTTGTTCTGCATCCTCTTCAACCTCCAACTTGGTTGTTCAATCAGTCATTCTTTTAGCCACCGAACCTCATCTTCACCTTGAGTAAACTCAGATAACACTCATCACAGACTGTCTTCGTGAGTGGCCAATACACTGGGCCATCTCACCTGGTGTGGGAGGGGAGCTCTCACTAGTATATTGTCCTGTAGGCTTCATCCTGTCCAGAACTATCAATGGTGGATCTCTGTGGCCTGCAGAGCAGTGCAGGCTCTATCAGGCTTTCTGACTGACCACATTCTCACAGTTAAAGTTGCTTTTTTTCCTGAACCTGTTTGGGTAAAATGACAAGGTGGGGGCTTGTTTGCTGGTAATGACATGGGCAGTTATGGGGGGTCTTCGACCACCTCCTGCCCCTCAGGCCTGCACTCTGGTCATTCCTCCAAAGCAGGGTAGGTGGTAGGCACAAATGTCCCTAGGTGCACGTTGCTAAGCTGGAGAGCTAGGTCTGGGCTGGCTAGCTGTGGGAGATGATGGGCTTGGGCCTGGTAGAAAGTGTGACCATTGAATGGGGGTCCCTTCTTCCTCATGGGCATGTATTTGCCTACTCATGGCAAGCCCTACTGGACCTGCCCCTGCATAGAGGTGATGAGGGATCCCCACAACACTCTTGGGTCCACCCTAGAGTTGACAATTTGAGGGCTAAGATCTCAAGTTGGTGTCTCCGAGCTGCTATTTCAAAGGAAATAACATTTATCTTGAATCATGTGGGGCTCATCCTTTGGCCTGAAATATGTAACAGTGTGAGCTGGGGACACAGAAAGAATATTTGCAGATTTAGCGCCTGCATTGTGGCTAATATGTGGGCTCCTTCTCCAAGGGGCTGACTGGCACCTGCAGTTTCCATCCCACAGTGAAACCTTGAGTAATAGCTGCCTTACCACTTTTCACAGGCCCTCTTTACCACTTTTCACAGGCTCATTGGCCTTTGTTTGGCCCTTTGTTGTGCCAGAATACAGTCTACCCACTTGCCCCTCAGCCTAAGCCTCTAGCAGGGCCAGTGCAGGATCTCAGAGTTTCTAGAATCAAGAGTTCCAGAGATTGCCCTGCCCCACCCCCACTCCCAGACAGTGACAGGAGGCACAATGAGATAACTTCACAGGCTTTTATTAACACCCTGTCCTTGGAGAGGTCCTGGGGGGTCTGTGAAAATGGGATGACAGCCCTGGCCCAGCAATGTGGAAGAAGATGCAGCTGGTCATCACTCTCCCAGTCTCCAGATAGGAATATTGTCAATAAAATTGTCATCATATTTCATTAAACTGAATTACAGAAAGAATTTGGCTAGAGGCAGCAAAGTGCTAGGAGAAGAGAGACATGAACCTCCTAGCCTGATGAGGCTCCATGGCCCTGACAACAGACCCAGCTTTGCAGGATGGAACCAGGAACAAAAGACCCTAGGCCCCACCAGGGTGGCAGAGTATCCACAGGACAGGGTTGTGCCATGACCTTCACATCTTGGTGAGGAGACTGACTGCCATGGAGGAGGCCTGCTCGATGTGGCATAGCCAGCTAAGCTGGGCCAGCCTGGGGACTTCTGAATTTCGAGTTGGCCATCTCCTGCTGCCTGACCTGGGCAGACTCAATATCCATGTGCTTGTGTGTTTCACAGTGTTTTAAGCACCATTGGATAGGCACAGTGGCTGTCCAGCTTCACGAGCTGGGAGCCAGCAGGGTACTGGTCACGGCTGGTGCTCTGAGGGTTGGCTGACCACCTGAGTCACTGATCTCTGCACTGGCTACCCAGAGATCAGATTCTACTCTGCACACTATTAGTGAGTACCTCAGTGGGTATGACAGCGTCCTGCTGGTGGTCTAGTTAGGAGAGTCAAGTGATGGCTGAGGGGCAGTGCTACCCACCCAGAGAGGAGGCTGATCTCTGTGATCCACCCTTTGCTGGGTCCTTGGGTACCCTGGCCTCAGAAATGAACTGGGAACCCTTCCTTCATTGACACAGGGGCCTGAAGACCACTCAGACCACCTCTTCAGCTGTCACACTGCCAAGTAGTGTCAGTATATGGGTGTCATCACCAGAAAGTGAGCAAATGAGTGCAAGTGAAAGAGTGCAAGTGAGCTCACAGTGTGGAACAGCAGCATGTCAGGATTGGTGGGGGCTCAGAGAGTACCTCACTCCTCCCCAGTGTCTATTACAAGTGGGAATTTGCTTGTCCCTAGTGACAGGGAACTCTTTCTCTCCCCTCACCATCACCCTCCCTTCTGCAGTGCCTGTCCCTCCCTCTCAGTCCTTACCAGGCAGTCAACCACCACAGCCTGCCAAGCAGTGACACAGCACTCAGAGGTCTGCAGGGTCTGAGCTGAGGAAAAGATGGTGGCTTCTAGGACTGTCAGGTGCCAGGATGTGTTGCCAGAAACTACCATCTGAGTATACTCTTCTTGCACGTGGTATGAAAGCCAGGCCAGAGAAGAGCCTAGGTGAAGAGAAACCTGGCAGGGAGAAGGCCCAGAAACTTGGAGGCCCTGCCTATGCCCCAGGCTCATCCCTGAAGCTACTAGCTACATCCTTTCCTAGTCCTACCTGGCCTCCGGGTCTGCCTACCTTGGCATGGCCCCACCCCTTCCTTAGGCCCTGCTCCATCCTCTAACAGCAGCCTCACACACATGTATATCAAGACTATGCCTATCTTGACACATAATCTGACCTTTGGCTCCCCTGCACCTTTGAGCCTGTGGGCTGCAGCCTAGGTACCAATGTCTTGAGTGGTCTTCTTGGCCAGCCCATCTTGAATGGTTGACCACACTTCTTGTTCAAATACATCAAGAGAAGAAGCTTTTTGCTATTACACATTTGCAAGAAAATGTTAGGGTCGAGATGGCAGGTCTTGATATAGGCTTTCCCCCGAGTCTTTTTTCCTTTACACCTGTCTCTGTTTCTGATCTCTACCCCTCCCCTGTAAATCCTACTGGTCCTTTTTTAGTCCACACAGTTTGAATCCTTGTATGTACAGAATGGCCTGGCCACCATCTTCACAGTGGGACCTCCAGCTCCTGTAGGTGGTTCTGTGTCCTGGGGCTGTGTCCCTCCTGGGGTGGATACAGCTTCCTATTTACCCTGATCTCTGAGTTACTCACTTCTCATCACTGCCATTTCTACTCCCTGGGTAGCAAATTCCTTGAATTACATTTTCTCCATCTTAACTATCTATCATGGTTTCTGTTTTCTCGTCTGAACCTTACAATATGTTTCTGTGTATGAAAAAATAAAAATAAAACTTGACTCCAGGGAGGGTCAGTGATCTGTCCCTGAATGTCCAGTGGACCAAAGAGTGAGCTGAACTGGAAGGTCCACCTGTTGCTCTGGACCTCCCATTAGGGGCATCATCCATGTGAAGAGATCTTGCCATCCCATGGGCCTGAATGAGCCTGGGAAGTTCTGTCAGTACTATGGCCTCCTTCAGCCCTGTTCACAGGGCTTGACAGATTTTGGGTGGGCTCGGTCATAATGACACCTTGGATAGCCTATTAGCGGGTGTGTAGCAAGCCTGAGTCTTGCAGCCTTGGGCATCCATCAGGGAAAGGAGCCAGATGCTCTCTCCCAAGGCCTCTCCTGGAGGAGTATGTGTGTCATTGTCCTGAAGAGCATAGTCCTGAATGGTCATCCTTCACCTCCAAGACTGTTGAAGGACACCTGTTCTCAGACTTGGCATGTAGCGCCCTACCAAAGCCTGACTGGAGACCTTCTCACTACCTGTGTCCCTCCTGTTCTCTGTCTTATACACTGCTTAATCTAAGGCTTTCTGAGCACAGAAGAATCATTGGAGATCCTCACTTTTTCTCAGGTGCACCTGCCAGATACTCACAGCCTTCCTGGGAGATGTCACTGAGCGTTCTGCTTAGGAGACAGCCCAGATCAAGCTCTGTCAGGGACGCAGACATGTATGGTTACCCAACAAGCCCAGAGGTTCTCTAGGGCAAGGCTTCAGCTAGCATCTGTGACATGCTGTCCCTGCCTGAGCAAGGGACAAGAGTAAAGACAGCCATGAGGCCAATACTCTCTGAGCTTAGGGTCTCATCTAATCCTTTCATGCTCACCTCATCCTTGCTGCACCCTTAGGGAGATGGGTTAAGAAAGGTGGCATGTTAAGCTTCAGGTCAGGGGGGACTCAAGCCCAAGCCTAGACTCTCAACCATGCCTGTGCTCCTCACACACTCATGAGGGATGATTTGAGGTTTTGGAAAGGAGAAGCAGGACATATCTGGAGGCCAGGTGTCACCCCCCAACCCCAACTCTTGTCATCCATATTGCCTCCACATAGGAGAGCTCTGAGACACAGAGCAGTCCTGCCCATGGCCTGTGTTCTGGAGGAGTCCAAAGAGGAGCGGGCCTACCCACAGACCCGTGGCATAAACACTCCCAAACCCTGTCTAAGACCTGGGGTGGCACTGAGCTTTTCTTCTCTTATTCCCACTCAGAGGCCCAGATCTGAGGTTCTCACCTCCCTCCTGGCAGCCGCTCCTCCTAATATCTGTGTTAATAGAGCTTCCATTAAGGTTAATGGAAGGACTGCCACCCAGGAGACACCCTTTGATCTTTGGGCATCAGGAAGCAGAGGGGTCAGGAAGGGAGATTGTCCTTCTGACAGCTATATGGACTGGCTCTCTGCATGTCCTGGACCTGTGAGTGGGAAGTGAAGGGGCAGAGTGTCAGAACTATGGGTGGAGTGCAACCCTCTGACCTGGATGGGGCTGTTTGCAGAGCAAGGGCATGGCCCCAGAGTGGTTCTGGGATGGCACCTCAGAAGGAGCTCAGTAGTCCCTAGTATGCCTTGATCAATGCCAATAGCCTAGTGCTGTCAGCTTTGGGAGGATGGGGCTGTTTGTTTTCCAGAATGCTTCTTGGAATTCTCTCTGCCTTTGCAACAGTTACAGCCTTTAGGAGATAGCTTGAAGTGAACAAGCTGCAGTGAGGCTCCTCAAAATGCTTCCCCTGCTGCACATGATGGCTGCTAGTTAGGTACATTAGCCTTTGGGCAGCCCCTACCAGCAGACTTCTTAGCTGCTCCACCTCAGCTTCCCTCTCGAGAAATCTGAGGACTTACCCTTCCCTCACCCTTGTGCCCAGTTCTGAAAGCCCTCATAATGCAGCCTGTATTTGAGGAAGCCCTTAAAGGAGGCTGAGAAAACATGGGGACCCAAAATCTGAGTGGGTAGGGTGTTCTGAGGTATGGCACCTCTTCTTCCTTGAGCTGTAGACCCTGAATAGAGTTAAATATCCAAGGAGCCCCTGCTTGGCTCACCTCAGTTTGTCCTCATGGGTGCAGGTTGCTAAGGCCTGAGTTTCCAGCCCTTGACCCTGTGGAGTTCCCTCTTTCCAGCAGGGTATTGTACTCACAGGCAAATAGCTCCTAAATGTACTTTCACCAAGGCTCATGCCTTTAGGAATCAACTGTCTGAGTCTGAGGACAGCACCTCACCCAGCTGGACCAGGGCTGAAGAAGAGGGAATAGTGACCCTCGCTGGAGAAGAGATACTGTGAAATGTGGTGTCCAGTGGGGCCTCTGGTTTCCCCAGAATCATCTGGTGCAGAGCGCCCCTCTCCACCACAACTATGCAGACCTGTAAGGCGCAGTAGTCAGCTATGGGGCCAGTGAGGGCTGAAGGGACAGGAGGGACACCATGTGAGTTTACCCAAGAGGAGCACTGCCTAGTGCAGCTTCACAGAGGCTACGATGAGGCATGCTGGGAGCCCCCCAACAGACCTCTGGCCTTCCAGGAGGAGTGAGGCCCAGCCGCAGCAGTACTCTCAGGAGAAGCCTCTGCGAGCCACTGGGGCAGAGGCACCCATGCAGGGCAGAACATTGCCCACCCAAGGTCCCAGGCATCTCAGTGCCAAGGGCCTTCCTCAGACCTGGCTGTGAGCATACCAATCCTGTTCCAGGGAACACTGAGAACAGGTGGTCGTGAGGATGGGCCAGACAGATAAACTGAATGTCAGAAGGAGAAGCAGAGAAAAATCAGACTCAGAGAAAAGAAAAAATAGCCTAGCAAAAGAAAAAACAGAAGCAGAAAGACAGATGAGGAAGCAAAGACAGAAGAGAGACAGAAGAGAGTGTGAGGAAGACCAGAGGAGAATGAAGAGAGAACCACTGAAGTCAAAGCCAAGATACAGAGAGAGAAGAGGAGAGACCTGTATTGGCTGCAGGTGGATGATGCCATAGCCAGTTCCAGGGCATCAGGATTCCCAGCACCATTAGGCACTGAGCATTTCTGATGGACTGGGTAAGTGACTTGAGGCCTGTGGTTTGGGGCTTTCTGGGCCCCTGCTTTGCTGCTGTGCAGAGTGCCAAAACTTAAGAGCTCTTAGAGGCCAAGATCTAAGCACATTTCACAGGGCCAGCTTCTGTGGCCAGAAGAGAAAGGGTTTGGGGGACCCTGGAGGTCAGCCCTGAGCCAGACCAGACCCAGAGACCCTGACTCATACAGGTTCCTGTCACCGCACCTTCTGTCTCTACTGCTGGCACCCTACCCACCCCCCCAATTCAAAGCCTAAGCTGGGACAGTGGATGTGAGGAGGCCATGGAGCACAGGCCACCCTGCTTCCCTGAGCTCAGAGATGCTTTGGAAGGTCGGACTGACCTTCCCCACAGGTGGTCCCTGCCATTCTTTAGTTAGACAGGATGGGGCTCCTACATAATGAGCATGCAGTCACAGGTACATGGGTAGGCTGACAGAAAGGTATCAAGGGTAGACAGAAAGGTGTCAGGATCTAAGTTATCCTGAGGGAGCCAGGTCCAATGGGTGCTCTGGTTGAGTCCTGCCAGACTCCTTGGCCTCCTTGGGTGCCTGGATGAGGCCTCTTTAGAAATATGTCTAGTTCTATTTGACTAATGCCAGCCCTAACTCACATTCTGAGGATTCCAGGCCATTGGCTGGAATTCCAGTGCCTGGCCCTCAGTGTCTGTGTGAATTGGGGAGGGTCATTATACCTGGATCCTGGGTTTTCTTCTCTGCAAGGTGGATATAGGAATGTTTATTTCACAGCGTTGTTGAGAGGATGAATGAGAAGCTATACATAAAAGGCCCCAGCTGCATTTCAGAGGGGTCTCCTAAGCAGACCTGAGCCTTGGGGCATCAGCCCAGAGCAAGCCTGAGAGGCTTGCCTGGTGCTCCCAAGTCAATATCCTGGACTCCAGGAAAAGGAGGGTCAGTAGAACGGCAGCTCAGCTCTTACTGAGAAGCAGTGGAACCGTCTCAGGGGTAAGCACCAGGCCATAAATGTAAAAGGAGAGTCAGGCAAGACAAAGTAATGGTCCTTCAGTGGGCAAGGAAGACAGCTGGGACTTAGAGGCAGGCTCCAGATCAATACCTGCGTGCTGATTTGCTGAAGAGGCTTTTATGAAGTTTAAGCAGAGTTCATTGTTAAATACTCTTATGTACAAAGGATGTGGGCGGCCGTATTAATTCCTTTTCTCTAACAGATCAATAATTACATTGCTGATTTGCTTAAAAGGCTAAGGTTGAGGCAGGGGTGAGGAGAGTGAGACTCACTGCTTCAGAGAATGTGGCTGAAGGTTCAGAAAGACCACACTGTACTGTGGTAGATGAAAATCACCAGGATCAGGGAGAGGCTGGCTGACAAAGGGACATGTGACAAGTCAATGGGCCTCTAAGGCAGCCAGTTCAGGATCACCCTCAATCCCTGAGACTCCTTCTGTCCTCTCTCTCCTTCCTGAAGTCCTTTTCTCGGAACTGAGTGGACAATGAGGTTCTGGCTTCCTCTAGTGGCATCTCTCTTCACCCTACTCTCAGGGACCCTGTTCTGGCCTCCTCTGCTCTTTTGACAGCTCATCTCATGAGCCCAGCTGAGAGAGGAGACCATGCCTAGTGAGCCAGGGCAGGGAGGAGGTCAGCCAGGAGAGCGAGAGGGGGAGTCAAGAGGCCCAAATGGACCAAAGCCAGCAGAGGGGACAGCTCTGACAGTTCAGACACTGTTCTCAAGACAAACAACCAGGGAGATGGGGAATTTGTGTCCCAAGCAAGTGCCACACTCAGGCAGAGAGCAAGCCCATCTTGCAGGGAAAGAAGGCAGGACAAGGTAGCCATGGGCTTTTCTCAGCTGTTGGTCTTGATGTTCACTCTCTGATGTCATGAAGCCAGTGGAGGGTGGCTGGTGTCTCAATGTGTGTCTTCTAACAATCATCTTGTTTGCTACTGACTACTAATAATTCCAGCCTTGTCTAGCGGGTTGTTTTCATACCTGGGATCTTAGATGGCCTACATATCAGCCCTGTGGGGTGGGAGGTAGGCAGGCCTGGGGCTGCTCTCTCCTGGTCCTGGAAAAGGGCCCTGGATATACCCACTTGAACAGCTTGGAGGAGGTTCAGCTGTAGGATCCTGGTCACCTACCTTTATCTATGCTCAGAAGCTACAATGTACACTAAAAGAAAAAGAAAGGGAAAAAAGGCAGTGTGGTAAGAGCCAACAATTTCTCTTGTTTAGTCAAGAGGTTTCCTTGTCCAGGCTGGGACTTATATCATCTTGATGACTGCGTAGAGAAGCCATTTCTGAACTCAGTGGTGAAAAATACCTATAATTGATCCATAATGGCTGCTGTGGACATGGCAGGGACAGTGGTGGCACATATGTCATATATTATCAACTTCACATGAACCACAGAATCTGTTTGGCACCAAGAGTACTATGAAGCTTGAGGCCTTGTTGGCAGAATCTCTTAAAAAACGTTGTATCCTGGCTGCGACGGCTCCTAAGGGCTCTTGCCTGACCCTACACATGAACACAGGTGCACAGATGCTGTAGGGAGGCAATTATGAATTCTATTTCATCTAATAGCCTGGCCAGGAAATGGAAAAGTGTATTACAGATCATTAAGTGGGTAAAGGAATTTGACAACCTTTGATCTGAGTCAGGAAAATAGATGGCTTGAATTAATTTGCTGGCTTATGGAGAAAAGAAAAGTCATCCCTCAATAGTGACAGGCAGGGAGTTCACTCCTCTGGGGACTGCATACAGTAGCTCTCTTGAGAGTGGAGGGCTCGAATGCACTGGGGCTGGCAGGTGCCTGAGGGCTGTGACTTCTAGGCTGCCTTTCCTTTGTTCCAGTCCAGGGCATAAACATGTACCTCACTTCACCATGACCAGGTCACTGGCTCCCAGGGAGTGCTCACTGAGGCAGGGACAGCCCTTGGGGACGATACATGCACTAGGCGCCCCTGAGTGACTGATTTGTAGTACGTGGTATTCAGGTCCTATCACAGTCCTGGCTCCCTAAGACTGACTTTGGGGGAGAGTTGCCACTTGCTGCACTGACATTGTGAGGAGGCCAGAAACAGGGGCCTGGGACAGGAATATCATAACAGGCTTACAGATGCAATGTCCAGGCACAGACATTTCTACTTGGACATCCAGTAGATATTCAAAAGTTACTTGTCCAGATCATCCTTCCCAAAAATTACCCCTCTCTCCCCCACCCCAGCTGACAGTAGCTCTGTCCTTCCAGGTTCTTAGGTTACAAGCCCTGGTGTTGCCCCATGTGCCCCTTCTCTTGTCCCCCACATCCCACCTCCCAGCAGATCCCATGCCCTATACCTTCCAGATACACCCAAAATCTGACCTCTGCTCATCTCCCTGCCCACCCTGCCCAGACCCTGTTGTCCTTTACTTGATGCCTGCACCGGCCTATGCCTGTTCCTCCATACACCCCTGCTCTCTGATCAATCCTCTCCCAGGAGCCACAGTAGTCCTTCTGAGGCAGAAGTCAGAACTCCCACAGAGGCCATCCCTCTACTCCATGGCTGTTTCTTTGACTTCACCTCGTTCTTCCTTGGGCTACCTCTACTCCGCTATCCCCTTACTCATCTCTAATCCACCAGGCCACCTCCAGCCAGGGCCTTGTCTCTGGTACCCCCACTGCTTTTCACTTCAGTGATGCCTGTCTGCTGTGAACATTGCAGCCTGTTGGGCAGGATTCAAAATTCATGTCCATTTTTCTGGGGTGTTCCTAGCTTCCAATGCTGTGTTCCAGTGCCCAGAACAGTACTTGACACACAGTAGGTCATTAATCAATATCTGTTGGATGAATGAATATCTGAGGCTATGGGGGGCGATGTTCTGAGCCACTGCACCCCACTCTGTTGCCCTAGAGAAGCCCCTAGTCCAGATTGGAAGCAGCCATGGGAGCAGGAGCTTCTGTGGAGTATGGCAATTCCTGGGGCTTGGGCCCAGGGGAAGACATGCTTGGCAGAATCCTTCCCCAGGATGACAGGATGTTACCTGGGCAGGACATGGGGAAGGTCTTTCACCACAACAGAGCAGCAGGTACCAAGACTTGGAGCCATGAAGTATCCAGGCCTGAATAGATGGATGCATGGGGTGTGGCATGGCTGGGTCCAAGGCAGCATGCCAGGAGAAGGCTGGTGGAGGTGGGCCTGAAGCAGGTGGGGACTAGTCGCAGAGGTGCTAGCATGGCATCATGGAGTCTCAGCATCTCTTGAAATGCAGTGAAGAATTTTGATGGGGGGAGAAAGACAATATCATTTTTGCATTTAGAGAGTTAAGCTGGTGGTAGGTGCAGGATGGATTGGATAGGAGATGAAATGCAGGGAGAACAATGAAGAGGCAGTGCCATGAGCCAGGCAGGAAGTGAGAAACTAAGTCAGATGAAGGAAAGTGGAAGTGGGAGAGCATGTGAGCAATTTTCTTGAGAGTTCCTAGCTTTCCTATTCACCATCTTTGTGGACTTTATCATGTTCCTTTATCTTTCCCATCTTCACTATCTTTGCTTGTAAAATGGGCTAACAGTGGGAATCTCTAAAGAGCAGACTGAGGTTAGATGAGGTAAGTATGCAGAGCACCTGCCCAGAGCCTGTGCTCCCTGCAAGCCAACTCTCTGACTCAGTCAGCTGGGTCCCCCAGCAGGAGCTGAGTGCACACAGTATCATTGAGCCTTCACCTCCCTTTGACACTTAGGTTCTTAGCCTACCTGCTGAGATAGCTCACTGAGGGCAGAGCCTTGGTGGATAATGAAAACTTTCTCAAAGGACACCCTGTGCTCTGCTGGAATACTTCCTTAGTATGCAAGGATGCTGGATCCATTAGCTTTGAGTGCACTGTTATACTGCTGGAGCAATTGTTCCTCAAATAGAATTACTTCCTACAATTATCCTTTAAGAGACAGGCACTGGAATATAGGCAAGAGGTGCTAGGAGGCCTTAGCCAAATCAAATCAGGGAACTGGCTCTGTGGAGATGAGTCTGGCATTGGATTCCATGTGACTCATATGTAAGTGGGGTTCATTGAGACCCCCATCTGTGTCACCCCTTTCACTCTTCCAGCCTCAAACCAAAAAGACTGGAGCTTCAGCTAACAGAGCAGGAGAGGACAGACTGGGCCAGGACACAGATGAGTGAGGGAGGAAACAGTAGGTAGGGGTGATAAATGCAAGAAAGAGGGACTCTGTGAAAGGCACATTCTGTTCTTATTGGTGCCAAGTCAATGGTGGCCTTGTGGCCCTGAGCTGCCTGCCTTGTCTGACCTCCCTGACTGTATCGCCTAACCAAATTGAGCAGCTCAACGTTAATGACATTAATAGTAATCACATTAAACTCTGTCTGAAAGATTACAGATAAGAAAACTGAGGCACAAGGGGCCATTCGGTCAGCACATCTGGAACACTGAGCACTTTTGAAATTCTGCTCTGGGCATCAGGGAAGTAATGGTGAATGAGATGGAGCATCAAAAACCAATATGTCAGTGTCGAGAGGGAGATAAACTGTCAGTGTTCAGACCGATATGTGAACTGGCTCAGCTCAAGTAGAAGTAAAAGTGAGTAGAGAGGGGCTCCAGGGAGGGCTTCTGGTTGGGCTGGAGGGAAATTCCCCTCAGGGAATGTCTGAATGGATGGAAGAAGGCAGCCTGCAGAGACACAGGACAAAAGTTTCCAAACAGAAGGCACAGCCAAGTAAAGACCCAGATATTTGGCAAATGTGAGGTTGACAAGGGCAGCAGTGGCTAGAGTGTCCAACATGGGTGCTGAGGCTGGAGAGGTGGAAGTGGAAGATGAGCAAGGGCCAGTGGAGGGTTGTGTATAGGAGTGAGGAAGGTGGGTTTGGCCTGGCTGAAGTTGCAGCTACTGGAGATTAAGCTGAGAAGCAATGGGACCCAACCTGTACTTCAAAATATTCAGGGCTGGTGGAGCAGAGTTTGGCTGGACTAGTGTGGCAGCTGAGGGATAGAGTGGTGGAGTCCAGGTGAGAGAGGGGTCCAGGTGAGGGAGAGGTCTAGATAAGGGAGGGATCCAGGTGAGGGTATGCTCCTGTGTTCTGGTGATGGGCAACATAGAGACCTTGGATTGAGTGTGAGGAGTAAAGAAACATGGTAGGGGGAACTCATAGGGGTTTTGACTTGATTAGCACAGATGGGTCAATTCAGGCATAGAGGAGATATGGATTCTGGTCCAGTTCTGGCCCCTAGGTATCAGATACTGTAGGCATCAAGGGGATCCAGTGTGTGTAGTTGGCACAGCAGTATGGAGCTGAGGAGAAGAGGGCCTCAGGGAGAGGTGGGGCCCAGGGAAATGAGGAGCCAGGGTGATTGGGTCCCAGAGAGAGATACCTGGAAGAGGCGGGGCTCAGGGCATGTGTCTGAGTTGCCTACAGAAGGCGGCAAAGGACAAGAGGGGGCTGAATGAGACCTCTGGAAGGGAACAGGGAGGACTCAGGGTGTCCACCCTTGTTTGTGAGGGAGAGGAGGGCAAAGTCTGCAGAGGAATAGGCACAAAAGGAGCTGTTTCCTGGCAGAGGGCCTGTCTGCAAAAAGCTCCCAGTCACCTGCTTCACCTGGGTGTGGCAAGGCCTGGTTCTTCCTCCACACGGCTTCATAGCTCTTCTTGCCTCATATTCT
>NW_006433879.1:334071-339484 GCF_000325575.1 Pteropus alecto | reverse complement strand
TTAGTATTTTTTATTGAAATGTGTTTCAAATTCTTTGGACAATTGATTTCCTTAGAGTGTGAGTTATGAACAATTCTACTCATGATGTTACTTGGCTGCTGGCTCTGCTCTACATCACAGATTGAATTTATTGGGAGACATGCTCCCTCTTTTACCTGCTGATTCCACTGGAAGGAGGCTGGCTTTAGAGGATTCTCAGTTGGCAGACTCCTAGAAGAAGCAATGGCTTAGGATTCAGAAGTCCTGGCTATGCCACTCTTTGGTCACATCACCTATGAAAAGTTACTTATTGTAGGGGCAAGAAAACTTACCTCATGGAGGCACAAGGGCTTATCTCTAAATGGTTAGGAGAGGAGGAAGTTTCTTGAGAGAAGCCTATAAGTATGTAAGTTTCGAACTGCATAATAAGGCAGGTAAAAGTAAGAGGGGACATTGGTAAGAAATGACGTACTGGTGACATATTCGGCTAGTTTAAAATCCATTTGTAAGAAACTTTAGAGAATTTAGTAATGTGTTTTACATTTACATATGATTAAATTGAATTATGACCAGTCCTCACTGTGTATATACGGCGATTTCTCTCTTAAAAGACTGAAACTATTGAACCAGATGGCCTTTGCTGTATAAAAATTATGTCAAAATTTCATGGTTTACTTCCTTTCTTTCCCCTCCCCTCCCCTCCCCTCCCCTTCCCTTCCCCTTCCTTGAGTCTGGAACCTTAGTGAGCCAAAGGATATACATATGTCATCCTCTGACCCCCACCAAGGCAGGGCCATGTGCTCTACTGTCAGATCAGAAAATGCTGGACTGTATCTCATTCGTCTCTGTACCCTTACAGCACTTAGCAAATAGTAGGCTCTCTGAATGCTTATTCCATTAAATTTAATAAATTAGGGCATTTTTCTTATCTCGTTCATGTTCAGAAGTGGGCTTGCTTCCACTTGTATCTGGACCTATCATTCAGGGCATGCTATTCCGTGGGGTGCAAGCATGCCAGATTAGGATCGCAGTCAATATCTGTTTTATTGTCCTTCTACACCAGAGCAGTGGAGTGTGATGGATGGCCCTCCTGGCTGCTGCTAAGGAGCACTCTCAGTTGGACCAGACAAGCCCTCAGGTGCTCTCCTTCTCTCCTCTCCACCCCTCCATTTCCCAAAGCTTTTGCCCTCCACCAGACCTTTCCCCACTCTGTGATGACTCTCAGGAATGGAGTGGAGGTGAAATTCTTGAACATCTGTCATTCAACACAGAGCAGGGCAGTCCCTGGGATCTGATCTTGAGGCTGGTTTGGGAATAAGGTGGTCCTGGTTATGGTGGAGGACAATGGGGTGACTGATTCCCACTGGCCACTCCTCATTGGCTTCCTGAGCAGAGAGTGGATGGCACCAAGTGCCACTTGATCTCACATGTCTTCTATCACTGTTGGGCCCCATACCTGAGGTCACGATCTAGAAATGGCCCAGACTCTGCCCACGGGTCATCCTCCTTGTGCACAGGGTCACTACCTTGCCATTCTCAGGGCTGCCTCTTGGAGAGTGACCCCTGACCAAGAGCCATCAAAATAGAGCCCCCTTCCCTGGCACAGTGGGGTGAGATATGGCAGAACACAAACTCAGAGTGGCCAGAATAGTGAAGTCTCTGCTCCCCTCTATGAAGCATCAGTCACCATTTCACACAGCTGTGGGCACTGAGGACAAGGTCTCATGTTCCAAGCCACCAGAACAGCAGGCGCAATCTACGAGCACTGTCGTGTGAGGACACAGGGTTGCACCCTGTCACAGTGTCTATTTCACCTCTGTGCTTTTGGTTTCCCCCACCCTCCTTGCTCCTGATTAGACAGAATTCATGCCACTCTCTTGGTGCTCAAGCAAGACTTCCAGCAGTTGGAGTCCTGCTTTTTCAGAGCCCCTACTCTGCCCTGGTGACCACGGCACAAACTGGGAACCTTAGAGTATGCCTGGCAGAGGGACACTTGTCTTTCTTCACCCAAATGCATGCACCAGCAGAGCTGTAGAACACTTTGGACTGGGTGTGGGGTCTCCATTAAGTCTTAGAGTGACTTTGAGAAAAAAATACTTTGTTCCCATTTTCCAGGTGAAGAATTAAGTCTCAGAACCCCTCAGTCTGTTCCACAAGGCCTCTCCTCCTTCACTCCCTCAAGGAGTGTACCTCTTTCAGGTAGACCTACTCCCATGGTAAGACAGTGAGCAAAATCTGCCCTCAGAGCCACCCAGAGCAGGTGTGGCCTCCTGCTTGGTCCAGCTCTACAAGCACCTGAAAGAGACCTGTGGTATGTTGGTTTCCCAAGTCTGTTCAATCCAGGCCAGCATCACAGCCCTCTGGGTATCCTGGCCAACATTCAGCACACTGAGTCCAGGTACCAGTACTGGTGTCTCTTTACCTGGTCATAGCCATCCCTAAGTGGGGAAGGGGGCAGCACACAGTGCCTTCACCAGAAGCCTCTACTGAGCTTCTGAGTATCTGCCTAGCTTGGAGGCAAAGAGATTCCCTGGCTTGCTTCCAGGTGAGCTGCTATTAGTCTCATCCTTTGCTTCAAGCTAGACTGTCCAGACCAGATGTCATGGCCAGTAACAGATCTACATAGAGACTCTGGTGGGTCACCCAGCCAGGAGTATGAACTCTTCAAATCAAAGGGGATGGCAGCAAAGATGCAAGATGGAATTTTTGAGTAGAAAGATCTCCCTAGAAGTCATAGAGAGGCCTGGCCATTTCACCTCTTGGCTCTGTCCCCCTGCAGAAGCCCCTCTTCCCACTCCCTGCCTCACTACACCTGCTGCTTCTCACACAGTAACAGTCACATTAGTTGTCATAGCAACCAAGATAGGGAGAAGTCATTTTCTAGAAGGGGCCCTTCGCAAATTATGGCATTATACCAACTTATTGCCAGTTTTTTTAAAAAAATTAAAACAGTTTGCTTTCAACTCTACTAACGGCAGAAATCAGTAAACAGAGGAGATTGAATTACTGATATTGAAGCTCCCACATCTCTTAAAAGGTTTAATTACTGGTGAGACCACAGTGAAACCAGAGGGGCTGTTAACAAGCAGTTGGACTTAACCCTCAAAGGCCAGCCCCTGTGATGGTAACCAAGTAAAGCCCAGAGCACTGAAAGGATATACATGCAGAAAATTTCTTAGAACTCTGGAAGGACATAAAGAGCTGTTCGAGTTATGGACACAATTCAGTTTCCAGGAACTATGATGTCACATTGCTGGCTACTCAATTCTGTTTAATTAAATTGCCTGGTCTGACACCTGGAGGCAGAATCATGTTTCCCTGTATCCATGGTGTATGACTGACTGATAGGGGGACCACAGATCCCACTGGCCACTCACTCCAAAGGCCCTCCTCCTTCTCCTTCCCTGTTAATATTCTTCTAATAACAAAAGCCCCCAGAGAGTGCTTCCCCTCTCAGCCAGCCCTCTCAAGGTGAGGAGAAGCAGCTCAGCGGGAAATGCCCTCAAATGAGCCTCATTTAGGGAAGGGAAAACAAAGGCCCCAGATAGAAGGGAAGGGAAAACAAAGGCCCCCTCTCACCCAGCCAGCCAGGTCACACAAAGGTACTAGCCCATTCCACCAAGAGTTCTTCTGTATGTGATGAACTGTGTTAATTACAGTCATTCCTTTATTTCCTCCAGGGTTTATAATGCTCTGGTAGGGACCTATAGCTATTTCAAATTTCTTATTAATTAAAACTGCTTTGAGTGTGAGTGTGTGTGTTGTATGTTGTGTGTATATAAGTCCTCATTTAATGTCATTGATAAGTTCTGTGAGTTTAAGCGAAACAACATATAACAAAACCAGTTTTACCATAGCTAATTTATATATATGAGTTAAGTTTCTGAACAAAATAATATTATTTGAGGATTTGTTGTATATGTGTGAATGAGTGAGAGTATATCTGTGAGTGTGAGGGTGTGTATGAAATGTGGGTGTGCACAAGTGTGCATGTAGTACAAACACAAGCAGAGATACTTCTGGGGTCTTTGTTTCTTAGGGTTGAGGACCAATAGGGTCTCTGTAACAGCAGAACTTGATTCCCCATGAATGAAATGGACATCACAGATATATCTAAAACCAGATCATGGAGAAAGGATAAAAGATATAAGTATAAAATGCTAAACCCAAATGTTAAAAAACTAACATAGGATTAGTCACAGCAGACACAACAGAATGCAAGGCAGAACACATTAATGAGGATAAAGAAAGACGCTACAGTTATGTCCACAATAAGATTCTTTGACCATGAACCATGTGTACTTAGTAACATAATCTTGAAAATTCTCAAGAATTTACATAAAACTGATAAATTTGTCACCTAAGTGGAAGCTTTAAACCATTTTCAAAATCAGAAATAGATAGCTCAAGGATACAAAAAAATTAGTAAGTGGAAAGGAAGTCTCACGAAAGTTCAAAGAATAATATCATACAGCCCACACCCTAACCATCGTGCAGTAAATTGGAAATCAACAATTAAGAAGTACTTACTTAAGTATGCTTGGAAATTTGTGAATGTACTTCTAGATGACTAAAATCAAGATGGAATTTTAAAACTATTCCGCATTGTAGGGCAAGAAATTACTATATATCAAAACTTGTGGAATGTAGCTAAAGCAGTATTTAGAGGAAAATATACGGCTTTGAATACATTTATTGAACAGCAACAAAGACTTTAAAGTATTTAAATAAAAAAAACAAAAAAGTAAGTAAAGAAGTGGTAAAAAACAGAAATTAGTGAACAATTTAAAAAGAAACGAGCATAAATAAGGCTGCAAGTTATTTCTATTTTTAAAAATATTAATAGAATCATTAAAGAAGGAAGAAAGGAACCCTGTTCTGAGAACCCAGGCACCCATACCCTAGTCCCATCTTCCTCTCTCCAGACCCGGTCTCTGACCCGGGTGGTTACCCTCTCAGTTCTCAGGGCACCTGGATGATCTCTAAGGCCTTGTAATTCAGACAGCCTATGTTCTGTACAACAGTGACAGGAATTCCACTCGTCTCTGCCCTACCTTCTTTCTAGGGATACAGGTCAAGCAAAGGAGAGTCGGGGGTAATCAATCACTTGGTCAATCACAAGCTCTGTGTGACATACAAGATCCAATATGAAGCAGCATGTGGCATGTAAGAAGTTTAATGCAAATAAACACTTGCCCAGCAATTTATTCACTCAACTAGTTGTTTAAGCACCTGCCACGTGCTATGCCAAACTTGAGAAGAGGGCAATGGAACCTGGATTTTGCACTCTTGCCCCCAAAATGTTAAAAAGAGGCTTCCCAGTAGGGACTGTACTGTGCCACAAGGTAAAAGGCTCAAAGGACAGGACCGTGTCCAGCTGTCACCTCCAGCCCAAACCAGAGTCCCTCCAGGTGCTCTGACTCCAGAGCTCTGT
>NW_006433879.1:315455-333956 GCF_000325575.1 Pteropus alecto | reverse complement strand
CAGATCAGAGAAGGGCTGCCCACACGCTCAAACATCTGCATTCTTGGGGTCTTCTCAGGAGCAGAGTCAAACACCTCTGGCCTTTCCTCGGGCCTTCTAATAATAAGAGCTTCCATAAAATGTCAACCTGCTGTAAGCTCCTCACCAAATATTTTACCCCATTAAGTGTATTTTCTTCTTTCCCATGCCATGAGATACTATATCATCATCACCCTCACTTCCTAGATGAGAGAACTGAAGCTCAGAGAGGATAAATGACCTGTCCAGGAGCACAGTGCAGTAAGATAGAGTGGAGGTCTGCAGTAGGCACTCTGACTCCCAGCCTCCATCCTCACACACTGGCTCCAGCCTGCCCTGGCCCACTCCCCAGACAGAAAGGCAACTCCTGCCCATGGGGCCAGCCTCTGCCCCCTTGTAAGGACAGGTAGTCACTCAATTCCCTCTTTCCTAGATGCTCCCACTAATTTGCTTCTCAGGGGCACAACTTTTTTGTATCAATCTTGTTTGCCAGTAGAAGGGAGAGCTGGTAGCTGAATTGCAGAAGAACGTCCTTTCCCAGTGGAGATGGAGATAAAGAGGGTTGCATTAACCCTGATCCCGCCTGGAATTCTCCCTGTGCTTTACAGCTGCTCAGGAAGCAGTACAGTGATAGTCACAGCCTCCATCAATTGCCCTCAGCAGGGAGGGGGAGGTACTGCCAATATGGAGGCTGAAGGCAGTTGGTGGGGGAATCCATCTCTCTCTCCTTGATATATAGGGGGAAAGGGACCCCGACCAGCAAACCATCGGGAATTTCTCATCTGTCCATGATGTGTCCCCAAAGTGAATATTAATCAATAGGTCCAATAGGTCCATCCAGACACACAGCCTAGTAAAAATGGCCTCACTATGCTCACAGGAGGTGTTGTGTTCCCTGTCCTTCTGGAAGATGAGATATCTGGGCTGTGGACTGCTTTGAAACAATGAGAAAGCTTCTATCTCTGCCCAGGAAACAAGCATCCTGTATACCTGAGCTCCCTGTCAGGCAATTACCAGCCTCCACCTCATCAGCACCTCTGCACTACTCATGCTGAACACTGAGGGTGCTGTTGTGGTGCTCTGTGTGTCCCCAAGGAAAGATGAGCCATGCAAACTGGCACTGGGGTTGGAGGTGACGAGGTTCTGGCTTTAAATACTGCTCCATGTTCTCAGCAAGGCCCCAGCCTTAGTTTCTGCATCTGTAAAATGAAGTGGAGCCTCCACCCCTACTCTGCTTCTGACTTGGTGGTCTCTTCTCTGGACTTCGGAAGGACCTAAGGCTGCCAGTCTGTCACTTACTGGCCTTGACAGTTCCAGTTCCATCCTGGGGTTAGTGGCATGGGGAGGTAAATCGGTCATTCAATGTCTTCTGGACCCAGAGCAGTCCTGGGAGATTCCTGTGGGGCAAGGGACTTTCCCACCTGTGCCTCCCTCTGCCCTCTGCCCCCAGAACAGTCCCTATTCCTCTGTGTACCATGCTTCTGTCCTCTCCAAAGCGGCTCTGAGCTGGTATGGGTGCTGATGTCAGAGGTTCTTAGAGGTACAGGGCTTCAGGAAGGTAACATGGGGATAGCTGGGGATCTGCAGAGGTCAGGGCTACCTGCAGAGAGAGGCTGGAAGTAGTGGGAGATTTTGAGACTCCCATGACTAATGGCCTATTTGATAACTGGGCTGTGTTCAGCTGCCGTCATGTGCAGTTAGGAAATCTCAGGGGCCTTTTCAAATTGCTTAGGGTCAGCCCAGGGCAGGTTGGGAAGAGGTGGGAGCCAGTCCTCTCCTTCTCATACAATCCCTCAGACTTGTTCAGCTGGGGTGTGCCTCGGCCTAGCCCTTCCTCCCAGAGCACCTACCTCACCCCCAGCACTCAGAGCCCAGCAAGGATGGCGGGGACTGGATCCTCTATGTTCAGGTCTCTCTCTCTTTCACTTGTACAGAGGGGAACTGAGAGCTCTGGCCTCTGGTCTTGGGCAGGATTTCTGGAAAGCCCTGAGGGAGGCCAGTGGGAAGGACATAGGTTTTGGAAATCAGAGATGATAGAGTATGAAGGCAGAAACACAGTGAGGCTGCCTCCCTTGAACTCTGTGAAGTGGGACTAGAGAAGTTCTTGAGGAGTCATTCTAACCAGGAAAGATGTCTCAGAGTGGACTGTCTTGAGAGCCTGATGCCCCCGACAACATATTTGTAGCCTCCAAGAGGGCTCCATGTCATTCCTGGGGCCCCAGCAGGCCCAGCCACGAGCTATAGGGCCTTATTTGCTCCTTGCTGCTCACTCCCCAGCCCATCTCAGCCACTGCCCACAGAGGGGCTGTCTTGGAAGTTCCTTGAGTTTCCTGGCCTGGGATGGGGGATAGGCCCTCATTGTGGGCTTAAAAATGGCTCTGCTAAACACAATCTTTCCAGGTCCCTCTGAATAGTCCACCAGCTGCTACCTCTAACCTCCTCTCTACAGGGACCCAACAGACCCCTCCCCCAACTCTCACCGCCTGGCTCTGCTCCCTAGATAAGAAACCCCTGCTTTTCCAGTGATGTAAGTTTCGTGTACAAAAATGTATGAAGTGTGTGTGTGTGTGTGTGTGTGTTTGTGTGTGTGTGTGTGTGTGTGTGTGTGTAAGAGAGAGAGACAGAAAGAGACAGATGGTATCATGGTCTTTGTGGTCAACTCCCCTCTTACAGGAGTGGCTGAGAGTGTGGAAATAGGAACAAGAAAGAAAAGACACTAAGCAAACTGCACTCTCAACTCGCCTCCCCTTTTCTGGGTATCCCAGTGTAGGGACATGTTTCCTTGATTTTCCCTGCTGCCCTCTGCCAGCCCACCCTCTGCTTACTACTCAGGTCTGTGTGCCTACAGAAGCCTCATAGCAATCAGAGAGTGATGTGGAAAAATAATAAATCCTGACTCCCTGCTGCCTGCCACTCTTCTCCATCTCAAAGGAGGGCAACCATCTTTCACATGGACTCAAGGTGGTGATGATTCCACTGGCTGTTGTGAGAGGCATGGCAAGTGAGGAGCAATGGATTTGAGATCCTAGTCCCCTGACCCAAAAGGAAAACCAGGGGTGTCACAGTCAGTGGTATGGTCAATAGTTGATCAGACATTTCTTTCCAATCAGGTCCTACCTGCATCAGGCAGCCTGGAACCAGGCATCAGCTTGGAGAGCGGCACAGCTGGATTTCAGCTTCCACTTGCCCCTGGATGGGTGTCCTTGGGCAGTTGTCTGTGGAGGCCCTCATTCTCTATGTCAATCATGCCAAAAGCCCAATTTGGAAGCTCTTGCTGGGCCCCAGTTCTCAATGCAAGAGAATGGACAAAAATTTTCCTTCAAGAAAACTGAATGCTTACAGTGGGGAGACCTAGTGATCAGCACCTCATTATGCATTGGACTGGCAATAGGCAAGCTCAGTGAGCACCCCCTGGTCAACACCAAGGAAGCACCTGTCGATGAGATAGTCTCTCCAAACAGGCCACTAGCCCTAATTTCTAGTTTATAAGAAATACAGAGAACAGAGGAGCAAATTCAATAACAACACGAAGAAATAATCAGGCTGGTCTTGGACAAGGGCCTTCCATGAGACAATGGGCCTGAATTCTTCAAAAAGGCAACATGCTGAGAAGGGCTCAACTAATAAGACCACAGAGGCATAAATAAATGGCAGCATGGTCCCAGATTGATTTAGACTTTCTAAAAGGCCATAACATATTCTTTGGTTGATTTGGGAAATCTGAATGTCGAGTGATGATTGTGTAATATTTTAGAATCATTCTTAATTTTCTTAGGTATCATAATGGAATTGTGGTTACATAAGTGGTCACAGTTTTGTGTGATGCAGGCTGAAATATTTAGGGGTGAAGTGTCATAATATTTGCACCTTAATTTCAAATCGTTCAGTAAAAAAGGCTGTGCATCTATGTGTATATATATGTGTGTGTGCGAAGAGAAAGAGATGGGGAGACAAGAAGAAAAGCCAACATGGAATCATGAACAATTTTAACAGTTGCTCAATCCAGGTGTGCTTGTACAACTTTTTCAACTCTTTCAACTTCTGTGTTTGATACTTTTCATAATAAAAATTGGAATACAAAAGTACCAGTGAGGACCCACCTCACCTGACACAAAGCTCTCCTTCTAAGGACACATACCTCTAGCCACCTCTTCCAGGTGGCCTTCTTATTCCAGTGGAGCCAGGCAGCCCTGCTTGCCTGCTCTCCCCTCACTTCCTTATCCATCACACGGGCTCATCAGTCCTGCTGTGTGCAGTAGGTGCCTTCAGCCTCAGAGTCCTATCTCTGCTTATTTACCCCCATTCCACCTCTCACCTTTGTAAACATCACTTCGCCGGGGAGCCTTTCCTGGTTGCTGGGTGTAGTTGGCACAGCCCCATTGCAGGGTCCTGTCCTTTCTTATTTAATGTCCCTTTTATTCTCCACTAGACTAAAAGAGATTGTGTTTGTCCCACCATGCTTATGAAGGGGATGGCTGGGTTGCACTCTGCCAGGCCAGGACCTGAGGACCAGGGATCACTGATAGCACTGCCAGGCTTGCTGGAAACTGGGGACTCTATGAGGGGTGGCCAACACTAGCCATGGGGCTACTCCCTCTTGATACCTCCTGTCTTTTCCCCAGGCCAATGTGATTGCACTGACCTAGGTCAGGCTTGGCTTGGATACCCCCAGAGTTCCTGGGCATCACTCATTTTCTACCTTGGGTAATATTCTTCTTGATGCTGCTCTTAAGACCAAACCCCAGCCTGTTTGGGTCACAACAGTTTGAAGCTTCCTAGGTATGTCCTAGAGCCAGCAAAGCCCAGGTCCTCTGGGCTCTGGACATGCCCACCTTGGCTGGTTCCTCCTCCTCCTTACCAGGCTTGGGCTCCTTGTCCCTATAGAGGTGAAAAGTGGGCTCTCCAGGGCTGCTGCCCCTTTCCCTGTAATTACCTGGTGGGGCCCAAGTGCAACTCCACAAGGCACAGCACCCAATTCAAGGGTATTTTTCATTTGGCACAAATTAAATGTGTTCTGAAAAGAAATCAGTAGAACTAATTTTGATAATTTCCAGTTATAACTACTGGGGGACATGGAAGTTTTCTGATAAAGGAGTGAGAGTTCTGGATCCAGGCACTGAACCGCCCAACCAGCTCCCCAGCCTGTGCTCTGCTATGGGCTATGCACCCCAGCTCACCCCATCTCAGGCTCACCCAGCCTGAAAGCCCTGTGAACTCACAGTTCTCTGGAGTCAGCTTTCACCCCTCCTCTTAGACACATCTGCAACTCCTCAGTTTCCCTAGGCTTCCCTTTGGCCAAGAGGAAAGTCTGGTTCACAGGTACAGAAGGTCAGAACTGCTGTGCTGTGGATGCAGGAGGGGGCCAGCAGGGACACAGGCCACCCAGCGCAGGCTTCCTGGTTTCATGGTGGGCCAGAAAGGTACCCTTGTCCCTCCCTTCCTCTTCAATAGTTTATTGTGGAATGATGAGTTCAGTCATGAGAGGTTCCTGACATTCAAAAATTATTCTGATAGAGGTCAGGTTGAGTTCTGCTTAAACAAGAAAATCTATATTTCTTCTGACCAGGACCCCAAGCAAGAGTGGATATTCAGATACAGCCCTTGCTCTGAGCTCTCTACACTCACTTCAAGAGGTCCCCCTGAGCCTCCATCTCTTTATGAGTAAGGATAACCAGAACAATTGCTTCTTTAGGTCTTTAGGAGGGTAGGCTGAGATGAGCCATGCACAGCACCTGACACACGGTGCCTCAGATGAGTGAGTACTCCACCAGTGCTAAGGCTGGACCATAGCATTTCTTACCACAGGAGCCTCTGGAAAGTCAGGGGCTGAAGGACCACCCCAAACTGTAGGTACTGCCAGAAAGAAGAGTGTGGGCTAGGCTTCTGGGGACACTGGGAGTCTCAGTCTTGCCATCTAGAACTCAGCTAAGTGGATCCTGGTGTGTTGCCTGTGGCCCAGAGCCCCCCTGGCTTCCTACTCAGCTGCTCCTGGAGAAGACCCCAGGCCTGAACTGCATGGGGCTGTCTCCTCCCTTTGGTCAACTCAAGCCAAGCCCCAACCTTGGGCCTGCAGAGACACAGCAAAATTGCCTTTTGATGGTCCTCACATAGGTCAGTGTAGCAGAAGTGAGGTCCAGCAGTGAAGGTGGGGTCAAGGAAAGACTGACACTTAAATCCAGACCTCTGACTGAAGCAAGAGGCCCACACCCACACTGGCCCATGCCTGGGGCCCGTTCTCCTCTCTGTAGAAGCACTTTCCTCCTATTGAAGGCTGGGTGGCATGAGGCTTGGCCAGGACTAAGGCCTCTTATTCCCTAGTGCATCCTTGAGAGGTGAATGGGTATGCAGGTTAGGAAATGTCATTGTGCACACTTCCACTCATTTGCTCTCAGCTTTGGGGCAAAGACAAACACTCTGTGGTTCACAGGTGAAGAAAATGAGGCTTGGAGAAGTAAAAGACTTGGATCTGAGATGTGAGGCATCACTCTGGGGGCTGAGCAAGGACTCTGAGCCCAGTACTCCTGCTCAGCCTGGTTTGTTCTTGTGAGGAACCATGGGCTGGGGTGTCTGGAGGGCACAGAGGTGCAGGGAGTGGATGAATGCATGAATTTACCTTTCCTGTCACCTCTGGACCTTCTCCCAGAGTAGAGAGCACTGCAGAGTCCCTGCCCACTGTGCGTCCACCTGGACCCTGCTTGCCCTCAGCAACATCAGCACCTGGGCAGATACACCCCAGGAATATCCTGCAGCCTGCCAGGGACAACTCACCTGAAGTGATGCCCGTGGCCTTTCTGTGTCTTTTCTTGAACTTCCCTGGGCAGCCTGGCCTTCCCATGATCCATGCTGATGATAGCAGTCCAGGTTGCAGAGGAAGGAAAAATGTGCTTGCTGAGCGGCCAGGCCTGAGTGGAGTGGGTAGGCCTAAAGGATGGAGGTAGGAAAGCAGGACTCCATATTAAGGAAGGACACCTGGTCAGAATCCACTGAGCCAAAAGAGGGCTGCTTACCACTGCCCTGAAGAGGCAGCACCCCAAGTGCCACTGGGGTCCAGCCTCAAAAGCATCTCCCCTGACCCAAGTGCCTATGATTGGTGGGAGGGCCCTGGGAAGGCCAGGACTGTACTGGTGACTGTACAGGAACTGGAGGTGGGACCGACAGAACCCTCAGCCAGTCCACCCCCAGCCTGCCTCACAGCACATGTGACAAGGCCAGGGAATCAGTCTCTTGTCCCTGTCACCAGTGCCAATTTGCTCAAGTGAACCCCTTGCCTAGACCATAGCTTTGCTCTTGTTGAGAGAAAGTAGTCTTTCCTTTCTGGGAAGTCCTTCTGGCAGGGCAGTGTTAGATTCATGTGAGAAATAGGAAGCACTGTGAGGACTCCATGTACTTTCTGTGTCGGGGAGGACAGGCTGGTCCCCATGTTCTTCAATGGGATGTCATTCCCAGGAGGCACGGGCCCGCATGGGGCAGAGTCTAAAAAGGGACTTTTCTGGATGTTGTGATTAACAGTCCAGGGCTGGTGAACTATCACCCATGGACCTTGTCTGAGGGCCAGTTTTTATAGCTGAATTTTCATTGGAACCCACCTCACCCACTCATTTGTACATTGTCTGTGGTTGCTTTCACTTGAGTAGCTGTGACTGAGACCTGTACGGCCCACAAAGCTGAAAATATTTACTATTTGTCCCTTCAAAAAAAAAAAAAGCTTGCCAGCTCCTGCATTAGAAGGACTTTACCTATATAGGTAAAGCCTATCATAGTGTGACCTATGGATTCAACTGCCAATTAGCAGAAAATACACAGAACAGAGGAAAATGTCTTATACCACCATAGGGGTGCCATCAGCCAAAGGAAGATGGGGGAACTCTATAAGCAAGCATTTCCTCAATGAATATTATAAGAGCAAAAAGATGGGGGAGGGGCAGCAGCAGTAGATGAAAGAGTGGGTCTTACTTTAATTCAGTTTAAATAAACTGTAAAAAAACCAAAGATACCTTTTGAGACAATTGGATATTTGATGAAAATATGAAATTATGGTTCATTCTTCTGATTGATAACAGTGTGGTGGTTACTTTTTAAAAGTATGTATTTTTTCGTGATTCTTGCTGAAATGTTTCACATCTTAAGTTTGCTTCAAAATAAAAAGAAGAAATAGTTGGGGCGTTGAGAGGGCAGGAAGGGCTAGTGGTTGGGGGGATACGTGATGGTACATAGGAGTTCATTATGCAGTTCTTTCTACTAGTGAGACAGAGAATAGATAGGGATACATGCAAACATGCACCAACCAAAAAAGCTACAGAATCACAGATATATGATCACTAAAGCAAAAAAGTGAATCCAGGACACCTATTGCCATCTGATATTGTCCTAGGATAGCCAATCAAGAGGGAGAAATGAACATAGGAGAAGGGAGGGGCAAATGATCATTAATGTAGATATGTGATTGGATGCCAAATAAACCCCAAAAAAGTCAGCTAAAAGTAGGAGAATTCTGTAGAGTTGCAACTAACAGAAATAATATATACATATCAGAGGCTTTTCAATACATAAATGGCAACTAAACTAAGCTATAATGGAATAAAATATTTCATACACAAAAGCAATTCATAAATGAAAAACATCTAGAAAAATTTTAACTTTAATGTATAAGACCTACATGAAGAAAACTTTAAACTACTGCTGAAAGACACAAAAAGGCTTGTTCTAGAATGGTAAAATACATTCTACAACTACAATAGTTAGGATAGATTGATAGTACAAAAGAAATGTACAGAGCAGAGTCCATAATTACATCAAAACATATGGAAATTTAGTAGGAAGTGGGGTGGCATTATAACAATGGGGCAGTAACAGGCCTTTTAATAAATAATGATGTGACAACAGATTAGCCATTTGGAAAAGATAAAGCTATACTTTGGATAGAATAAAATTATTTTACTCTAGCTCCAGACATAAAAGAAATTTAAGTATAAAACCATAAAATTACTAAAAGTAAATATAATTTTTAAAAATAATAAAGACCCTTCTAAGCAAGACCAAACAAAAATGATTTAAAAATGATTGATATATTTATTTAAATAAAAAATTAAAAACTTTGGTATGGTAAAATAAATAAATGAGGGAAAATATTTGCAACACATGACAGTTGGAGGGTTTAATTTCCTAAGCTGACCGAGAGCTCTAACACTCCAATAAGAAAAAGATAACCTAATAGAAAAATGGGCAAAAATGTTAAAAAGCACTCAACTTTACTCATAACTAATTTAGAATGAGATGTTCTTTTCATTTGAAAGCATTGATAATGTTACATTGACAAATGTGCAAATTGGTGCATTCTTTTTCAAAAGTAATTTGGCAAAATTCTTAAAAAAATTTTTTTCCATTTATGTTTTGGTCAAGGTGGATTCTTTTGAGTTGTACTACCAGGAATTTATCCTAAGAACACTCTTGCAAAACTCGCCAAGTAAAATTTGTCGGAGTAAAATGTCCTGGAGTGTTGTCTATGGGGGCCAAAGGCTGGAAATAGACTCAGTGTTCACTAGTGGGAGACTGGTTCAACATGGTATGTGGATACATGCATGGGGATCAATCCAATAAGAAACCTTAAAAAGGTTTGTAGTTGATTCAGAAAAGTGTGTATTGCAATGCTAATTGTGTATACGCTGAATGCATAAATATTTTTATGAATATTTTATAATACAATAAATGATTAACAGCAGTTACCTTAGGGGAGAGGCACTTTTCATTTTGCATGTTTTAAATATTTCGCCAATTCAGTGTTGTTTGAAATTTATCACAAATGTGCAAATATTACTTTTAATAAAAAACAAGTCAAACAACAACAATAATAACAAAATCACATAAAGAAAAACAAAACAATGAAAATCCATTACTTGGCAGAGGGTACCAAAGGTATAGACCTATTTATCCTAAAAAGTCTATGAATAACAAATCATTTCAAGAGCTCCCGGGTGGTTATGCTGGTCCAGAGATAGAATGAGCATGATCAGAGCAGCTAGCCTGGTTTCAGCTGTGTTAGGAGCACACAGGAGCAAGGTGCTGGACCTTGACCTGGCTATGTGAGGGAGGATGACTTGTCCTTGCACCAGCTTGCCATCTGGTGATGTTATGCCATACTTTTCTCTCTAGAAAGTGCCTCAGAAATTAAGTGGAATTAAATGAATCATAGGAAAGCATTCTGATTCAAATGATTTCTAAAACATACATTAAGAGGTTAAAAAAACATTACAGTGCTTCATCCTTAACAAGTTATAAATGTCAGAAGTCTCCAGGTCTCCTGACTCTCAGTTGAACTTGGTATTCCAGGCACCCCTCAGTGGAACCTGGCCCTTCGTGGCATACCAGTGATAAGTGAATGTAAGTTAGACTTGATGATCTCTATAATCCCCTCAAGTCCTGAGATGTCAAGATTCTCTGGGTCTAAGATTTGAGCTCAATACATCCAGGCTGCGTGTTTGTAACATAGCCTTGGGCTTGAGCCCTATAAGGGAAGTCACAGGTCTTTTCTCCCATGCCTTCTCTCTGCAGGATTGACTGTAGCCTAAATCCAGGGGTGCACAGATCCTTTCCTGCACCCCTATCAAGCCAAATCCTCCATGGTTATTTCCACTTGCCCCTCCAACTGGCCTGGAGCAACGCTGCTCAGAGCACAACTCTATGGCAAGAAAAGAACACTATTAAGAGAAGGCTGTGAGTTGTGGACAGGCCTGGGGAGGGGGCTATGGTGCTTCCTGGGCCCTGTCGATGTTATTACAAGTCTGCTTCCCTCCCCAGGCACAAAGCCCTGAACCTGTGCCTGATGGAAGGGTGCTTGTGGGACAGAGGCTGGGGTGCTTGCAGCATGGCCCTAGTGCCTCTTGAGACAGGGGCTGGCCTTGTTTTGGGAGAGTCTGGGGTTGAGCGGAAGCTGACATGTTAATGCTGACATGCCAGGCTTCAGAAGCGAGGCTTTCATTTGATTTGGGAGCGCCTCTCCCAATCCAGGCCTCTGATTTGGCTCCTATTGAATTAGTCAGCTAAACAGAGCAGGAAGGAGCTGTTCACTTAATTGCTCTTGATGGATCTCTTCGTCTTGTTCAGATGCCAGACACAAGATAGCAGCCCCCTCTTTGCATCTGGGCCCCAAGCTGGTGCTTTGGGGTCAGCAAGTGGCTGCTCTACACAGAAGATTTGGGGGCCTGGCCACTACCATCTCCCAGGGCTTTAGCTGAGGGACTGTGGATGAGGAGCATTCTGGACAGGGGCTGCTTCTGAGGGCCAGAGGGCAAGCTCAGTCCCAGCAGCTACTGAGGGAGGTGACAGCAAGGGCAGGACCCATAGGCAGAGCTGTATGTCATTGACTCTAACTTCACAGGGTTAAGGGCTCCTTGTCTTGGTTAATTGTCTCCCCTTTAATTACAGTGACTGAGAGTGTCTCCTAATTTACTTTAGGACCCTCTGATGACATCTGAAGAAGGATCATATCCGCTTCCCAGCACGGGCTCAAGTGGGAAACAGAGAACAAGAGGGGAGTTGTCCTGGGGGACCTTGGTCCCTGACACAGACAAGAGATGCAAAGCTTGAGCTCTGGTTGCTATGGAGCTGAACCTAATATTTTCTATTATGCCTTAGGTGACAAGTTCCATTTAGTATGAATTCTGTTGAGCACTGGGAATGCTGATCAGGCCTGAGAGAAAGAAGGAAACCATTTTAGAGAGCCTCCCTTAGCTTTTGGAGGAAGGGGTCAGCTATGTGGCTCCTGATGTCAGGAGGAAGGTGAGCCCCCCCCGCATCTTTTGTTTCACAGGTGTGTGTGTGGGTTGGGGGTTGAGAGGCCTCTTTACAACATAGTGCCACTGTGGGTGCTGGGCCTCAGCCAACACAGGATAATGCCACCGTGGGGTGCTGGAGGTAGCCCCTCAGTGACTTCTGGCTTACCCCTTCTTTCTCCCCAGGAGACACGTGCACTTAGCCTGTCAAATGCCAAACATAGACAGAAGTTGCTTTTATAGCAGACCCTGGTGCATCCAATACCTAGTGAGAGAATGGGAGTGCCTCCACCCCATAATACCCAGAAATGCTTTTCAGAGCAATTAAAGTTCTCAAATTAACAAAGAGACCATAAAAAGCTAAATGACGAGGGTAGGGGAAGGCCTTTCCAATTATAAAAACACAGGGAAAAAAACATTGAAAAAATGAAGGATTCAATTCACCTCAAAATTAAAAAGCAAAAAATGCAAAAGCTGCAGAGCTGAGATCCAGAATCTGAGAAGGGATTCCTATGACCTCTAGAGGCAGCGAGAAAGTAGCAAGCTTAGGGGATTCAATAGAAAACAAAAGTACAAATTGGAGGACTTCCAATCAAGATGGAGGAGTAATTAAAGGCTGTGCTTGCCTCCTTGCATGACCACATCAAAATTACAGCTAAATTATGGAACAATCACTCTGGAGAACCACCTGAAAACTAGCTGAACAGAACCCCTATAACTAAAGATATAAAGAAGAAGCCAAGACAAGACTGGTAGGAGGGATGGAGAAATGAAGTGGGCTGGTCCTGCACCCATTTGTAGTAGTTAAGATTCAGGAGGGCTATCAGCTTTTGTGGTACCTTCTGAGAAGCGAGAAATCCTAGTCTCACAACCAGTTCCCCAACTTGGAAAATTAATGCCAGAAAGAGAAACCTCTCAACATCTGGTTGTGAAAATCATCAGGGATTCCATCCGGGTATGACTGAGGGCTGCTGGAAACCCAGGCATTCTCTTAAAGGGCCTGCACACAGACAAACTCGCTTGCAAACATTCACCATAAACTCCAGTGAAGGGTCAGCAGCTATGGAAGAAACTGAATTGTGAGGCTTCAAGATGAGTCTAGAAGGGCAGGCACCGTTATTCCTATATTGAGCCCTCCCCACACAAAGCCAATAGGAAAAGGTGGGTGCCAAATTCGAATCTACATTAACCTGGTGAACCCTGCTTGCCCCACCCTGGTATCTCCCTAAGGCTTGGCTCTACCCAACTTGAGCACTGTTTGAGCCTCTTTAGGTGGCTTCCCCTCATAGGCGGCCAGCCTCAGACTGCACTGCAGACTTTCCTAAAAACTCACAAAGATCTGTAGGCTCCAGACAGGTGGCATCTGGTCTCAGCATGCCCTATGCCTTTTGTTGAGTGGCCCCAGTCCCAACACTGGTGGCAGCTGGCCTTGATTCGCAGTGTGGCCTCTCTCATGCACCTCTGGGCATAGCACAGGCAGCTACCAACCACAGATTGCTTTGTTGTTCCTACCAGGTGGCCCAGGGTCCAGTACAGGGAATGGCTGAAACTGGCCTGCATCATGGTCCTTCCCAAGAGGCCCCCAAATCACACAGCCTGTGGCCAGCTTCAGACTACAAAAGCATCACACAATTAGTTCCACAAATGACATACCCAGAGGATGGTCTTGGCAGGCCCTGGAGCCCCACTAAAGAGAATCATGCTCCATTGGTTCAGCCCCACAGAACAGCTCATCCAGAGATGTCCTGGACAGTCCTCACAGCCAGTCAGCCTGGAGGTCAACTACACACACCAATGTGCCAACAACAATCAAGGCTCAATTACAACAGGAGGGCACATACAACATACACAAGGGAAATTCCTAGTGCACCCAGCTCAGGTGACCAGGAAAGACTGTGCCACTGGTCCCCATAAGATACCTACTACATAAGTCACCCTGCCAACACTGAGAGATATAGCAGACCTATGCAGTACATAGAAACAAAAACAGAGAGGCAGCCAAAATGAGGAGACAAAGAAACATTTCCTAAAAAAAGAGCAGGACTAAACACCAGAAAAAGAAGTCAACAAAATGGAAGCAAACAATCTACCAGATACAGAGTTCAAAACACTGGTTATAAGGATGCTCAATGAATTTAAAGGAAGAATAGATGAACTCAGTGAGAACTTCCACGAAGAGAAAATAAACATAAAAAGGACACAGAAACCATGAAAAAAGAATTAGTTGGAAATAAAGAATACATTAGAAGGAATCGACATCAGATTGAATGAAGCAGAGGATCAAATCAGTGAATTGGAAAACAATGTAGCAGAAAATAGCCAATCAGAAAAGAAAGAAAAGTATAAACAAATTAAGATAGTTTCAGGGACCTCTGGGACAACTTTAACCATACCAACATGTGTATCATATGGGTACCAAAATGAGAAGAGAGAGAGCAAGGATTTGAAAACCTAATTGAAGAAATAAGGACTGAAAACTTCCTTATTCTGGCAAAGGCACATGGATCCAGGAAGTGCAGAGTCTCAATCAACATGAACCCAAAAAGGCCCATACTAAGACACATCATAATTAAAATGCCAAAGGTTGAAAAAAGAGAGGATCTTTAAAAACAGCAAGAGAAAAGCAGTTAATTACCTACAAAGGCGCTCCCATAAAACTGTAGGCTGATTTCTAAAAAGAAACTTTGCAGGCCAGGGGGATTGGCATGAAATATTCAAAGTGATAAAAAGTAAAAACCTACAATGAAGATTACTCTACCCAGAAAGGCTAGCATTTAGAATCAAAATAGAGAAAAAGAACTTCCCAGAAAAGAAAAAGCTAAGGGTTAATCACCATAAAAACAATACTACAAGAGACTTCTAGAAGAGAAAGGAGGAGGAGGAGAAGGAGAGGAAGGGGAAGGGGAAGAGGATAAGAAAGGGGAAGAATAAAAAGAAGCAGGGAGAGTGGGAAGGGAGGGGAAGGAAAGAAGAATGAAAAAATGAATAATAATAATATGGTAATAACTACACACCTACCAATAATCACATTAAATGTAAATGGATCAAAAGACATAGGGAGGCTGAATGAATAAGAGAACAAGACCCATACTTATGTTATCTACAAGAGACCCAATTCAAATTGAAATACACACAAGACTAAAAATAAAAGGGTGGAAAAATATTTTATGTAAGTGGAAACAAAAAAAAAGCTGGGGTAGCAGTACTTATATCAGACAAAATAGACTTTAAAACAAAGGCTATAGCAAGCGACAAAGAACATTTCATAATTATGAAAGGATCAATCTAACAAGAGGATATAACCCTTGTGAACATTTACACACCCAACTTAGGAGCACTTAAGTATATAAAGCAATTATTGAGGAACATAAAGGGAGAGGTCAACAGTAATATAGTAATAGCGGAGGACTTTAACATTCCATTGATATCAATGGATAGATTATCCAAAAACCCCTAATAATCCATTTATAAAATGGGCAGAGGACCTGAATAGACGTTTCTTCAAAAAGAACATACATATGACCAATAGATACATTAAAAGATCTCAACATCACTAATCATCAGAGAAATGCAAATTAAAACCACAATGAGCTATCTTCTCATACCTGTCAGAGTGGCTATCATCAATAAATCAACAAACAGCTAGTGTTGGTGAGGACATGGAGAAAAGGGAACCCTTGTACATTGTTGGTAGGATTACAAATTGGTGCAGCCACTATGGAAAACGATATGGAGTTTCCTCAAAAAATTAAAAATAGAACTACCATATGACCCAGGATTTCCACTTCTGGGTATATATTCAAGGGAATTCAAAACACTAATTCCAAAAGATACATGCAACCTTATGTTCATTACAGCATTATTTAAAATAATCAAGATATGGAATTGTTAATCATTAGACTAATAGATTAGAAGTGGTAGGATCTGCATCTGGGAAATATGGTGGTGACAGTGGCAAGGGGCTGTTGGTGGAGACTTATAGGGGGCCATGACCCTGCCTAGGGTGTCCAGGAGACCCTCGGTGCTGCTGCTGCCTGTGAAGAGGAAAAGTGTTGCTGATCATATGAATCCCACTGTCAGACCACAGAATGATGTGGTCCACAAGCAGCTCTTAGCTTTTTTTTTGTTTGTTTCCACTTACATAAAATATTTTTCCATCCCTTTACTTTTAGTCTTGTGTATATTTTGATTTGAATTGAGTCTCTTGTAGATAGCATGAGTCTTGTTTTCTTATTCATTCAGCTTCCCTATGTCTTTTGATCAGTGTGTTTAATTCATTTACATTTAATATGATTATTGGTAGGTGTGTAGTTATTGCTATATTATTATTCATTTTCCCATTCGTCTTTTGGAGAATACTTGGCAGAATCTTGCTCAAGTATGTCTAACAAGTTCAGGTGTCCTACTTCAATGAGTTAGAGATGTATTTATCCTGATGGAGTAAACCTAGTGCTGACTTACCTCAGGGATGACACCCACATACAATTCAAATCCTTGGATGACTTGAAGGCAGTGTACGTCTCTATCAGGGCAAAACTGTCTTGAAATTGTACAACCTGCTCTCTCTGTGCTTCAACTCCTGGATTTGTGTGCAGATGTATATAGATGAGCTGACATCCATTGAGTTTACTGTCTCTGTAACCAACCGGTAAGAGAGGGAGATTTGGGACATGTTTGGAGTATTCTTTGCTAACCAACCCTGACCTAAGAATTATCTTGACAGACTACAGTTTTGAGGGACTTCTTTTCTAGAAAGATGTCCCCTGTCTGTCTACACTGAGTTATGCTGTGATAATGAGGTGAAGTGAGTGGTGGCCAAGCCAGTGGAATTGACCCAAGAGTACCTTCCATAAGTTTGACCAGAGCAGCCCATTGGACACTTTCCCTGTCTATTACCAGTTCCCTGAGAGTCTCAAGCTTGAAGCCAGAGACAAGAAACCTGAACCCATGTAGCTAGAGGAAAGACAGGTCGATCTTAGAAAGTGCCTCATCTATAACTGAGTATTTATGTAAATAAAATCCTACTTAAAACTCAAAAAGAAGAAGAAGAAGAAGAAGAAGAAGAAGAAGAAGAAGAAGAAGAAGAAGAAGAAGAAGAAGAAGAAGAAGAAGAAGAAGAAGAAGAAGAAGAAGAAGAAGAAGAAGAAGAGGAGGAGGTATGTATACACAATGGAATATTACTCAGCCATAAAAATGAAATCTTACTATTTAGAACAACACGGATGGACCTAGAGGGTATTATGTTAAGTGAAATAAGTCAGACAGAGAAAGACATATATCATATCATCTCATTTATGTGTGGAATATAAAAAACAAAATAAACAAACAAAACAGAAACAGACTCATAGACTCAGAGAACAGCCTGATGGTTGTCAGATGGGAGAGGAGGGCTAGATGGCTAGGTGAAAAAGGTGAAAGGATTAAGAAGTACAAATTGGTAGTTACAAAACAATCACAGAAATGTAAAGTATAGCATAGGGAATATAGTCAATATTGCAATAACTACGTATGGTGCCAGGTGGGTAGTAGACTTATAGGGGGGAATCATTTTGTAAGTTATATAAATGTCTAACCACTGTGTTGTGACCTGAACTAATGTAATATTGAATGTCAACTATAATTAAAAAATAAAAAATTACTAAATTAAAAAGTACAAAATTTGAAAAAAAAATTAAAAGCAAAACAAAACAAACATACAAAGATCCCAGGCAAAGTTCAAAGGCAAATAACTTCTCCCTGGGGGGAGATGTTGTCATATATATAATAACCAGAGGGTCATTGTCTTTACTGTATAAAAAGTTCTTATAATTCAATAAGGGGATGAGCATGAGTTGAAACAGAAGTAGTTACAGTACAGAGTAAGCAGGCAGGCCAAGAGATCCTGGCTTGTAGTAAGGTGATTGTTGAGTAATTTTTGTATTTTCTGTTTGCCCTCTCAGGAAGCCACTCCTAATGGGCAGCCACTCCTTTAAGAGCCTAATGCCCTGAATGGATGATGCTGGGTGTCCTGGGAGGACAGGCAAAGATAAGCAGAAAGGGTGGAGGGGCTTCTCAAAGGTTGGCAGGAGTGCAGGGGTTGGGGTGCTGCACCAGCAGAGGGATCCAAAGTCTTGTTCCTGTTCAGGGAAGCAGGCATTGCCACTGGGGCAGGAGGGACTTATGACCAAGGTGGGGTAGAGCAGTAAGAATTTCAAACCTGAAGGGTCCCCAGATGCTAGGACCTTAGGGGTCTCTGTGGGAACCAGTGTAGGTGGGTCACTGAGGCTGGAAAGTAGCTGCATAAGAGACCCCAGGACCTCAGGGAGCTTCCAAGCAAGGAATGAAATCAAGTTACTTTTAAGAAAGAATGATGCCAAGCCATCATTACTGCTTATAATGTGGTAGTTTGTTGCCTAGATACTAAATTTCCATTAGATAGTAATACACATAAAGATGGAATGTTTTTCGCATTAAAGGAACTCCTGAATTCCACAAGATTTCATTCCTTTTTTATGGCTAAGTAATATTCCATTGTATATATGTACCATCTCTTCTTTATCCGTTCATCTATTGATAGATACCCAGGTTCCTTCTATATCTTGGCTATTGTAAATAATGCTGCAATGAACATATGGTTTCACATGTCCCTTCAAAGTAGTGATTTGAGTTTCTTTGGATAAATACCATTAGTGGGATTACTGGATCCTTTGTCTCATGTTATAGCCTTTGTTTTCAA
>NW_006433879.1:303094-315433 GCF_000325575.1 Pteropus alecto | reverse complement strand
GTTTTTTTTTTTTTTTTTTTTTTTGCTTGTTTGTTTCCATATTGATGAAATACCTTTTTCCGTCCCTTTACATCATTCAGTCTGTGTGTGTCTTTCAATCTGAAGTAAGTCTCTTGTAGGCAGCATATGTAAAGGTCTTGTTTTCTTATCCATTCAGTCATCCTACTTTTTGTTTGAAGCATTAATCCATTTTCATTTAAAGTAATTGTTGATAAATACATAGTTATTGCCATTTTATTATCCATATATGTTTCCCTTCTTCTTCTTAAAGAAGCCCCTGTAATATTTCTTGTAGTACTGGTTTGGTATTGATAAACTCCTTTAGCTTTTTCTTATCTGGTAAGCTCTTTATCTGTCCTACAATTCTAAATGATAGCTTTGCTGTGTAGAGTCGTCTTGGTTGTGGGTTCTTCCTTTTCATCACTTTGAATATTTCCTTCCAATTGCTTCTGGTCTGCAAAGTTTCTGTTGAGAAATCAGCTGACAGTCTTATGAACTCTCCCTTATAGGTAACTAATTGCTTTCCTCTTGATGAAAGACAAAGACAAGAATTCTGAAAGCAAGCCCAGAGAAGCCACTTGTCCCCTAAAAGGAGACAAGTGGAGTTCAGAAAGCAGTGGAGTGATATATTTAAAATGCTGAAAGAATAAACTTGTTAGCCCCAAACTCCATATTTGGCAAAACTATCCTCCAAAAATGAAAGAAAAATTATGACGTTCCCATACTAAAAACAAAACAAAACTGAGAGAGTTCATCGCTAGCACATCTGCACTATAAAATATGCTAAAGGGAGTCCTTCAGTCTGAAATGAAAGGACAGAAGACAATAACTCAAACTTACAAGAAGAAATAAACTACACTGGTGAAAATAACTACATGGTAAATATAAAAGTCAATATTAATGTATTTTGCTTAGCAATTGCCACCTTTTATTCTATTTAAAAGAGAACTACATAAAATAATAATTATAAATCTAGGTCCATGAATATATAAAGATGTAATTTGTGATAATAACAACATAAAAGAGGTAGAGCTACATAGGAGAAAAGTTTTTTATATACTATTTAAACTAATTTGGTGTTAATCCAAACTAGATTATTATAAATTAAAGTGTAAGTTGTAAACTGCAAGGTAATGACTAAGAAAATAACTAATATTATAGTAAAAGAAATGAGAAGTAAATCAAAATGGTACACTAGAAAATACCTACCTATTACAAAAGAAGAGAGTAATGGAGAAACTGAGGAACAAAAACGATGCAAGAAGTATTGAAAACAGAAAGTAATATGGCACACAAAAATCCAACTATATCTATGCTAACATTATACATGAATGGATTAGACAATCAAATCTAAAGACAGAGACTGTCATATTGGGCTAAAGAAAACATGATCCAACCATACTCTGTCTATAGGAGACACTTCAAGGAAACCAATAGATTGAAAGTAAAAGGATGGAAGTAAAAGTAAAAGGAAGATCGTCAAAAGTACAAACTTCCAGTTTTAAAATAGATAAGTCCTGGGGATGTAATGTATAGCATGGTGACTATAGTTAATAATAATGTATTGTATATTTGAAAGCTGCTAGTACAGTAGATCTTAAAAGTTCTCATCACAATAAAAAATTATAAATGTGTGGTGATGGATGTTAACTAGACTTGTGATAATTTTACAATTTATACATAAATCAAGTTATTGTGTTGTATACCAGCAACTAATATAATGGTATATGTCAATTATATCTCATTGAAAGCCTTTTGAGTAAAAAAATGAATGGAAAAATATGTCATGCAAACAATAGCCACAAGCAAGCTGGAATGGCTATACAAGCATCAGACATAAAAGACATTGAAATAGAAATGCTGCTGAGAGTAAACAAAGGGTGTTCAGCCAAGATGGCAACATAGGTGAGTACTGAGCTCTCTCCTTCACAAGAATACATTAAATATACACTTATATTTAGAGTAAATCCACCTAAGAGACAACCGTGAGCCAATTGAATGGCCTCTGCAAAACAAGCAAGAGAGAGCTACTGAATAGAAAAGGATGGAAAACCACAAGAGCTCTCTGGAAGCTGAGGGAACAACCCAGGATGGAAACTACAGATGAGCACCACTGTTTACGGATCCTCTGAATCTGAATAGCCAGCGGGAGTTCTATCTAGGTTCTCAGGACAACCTGCAGGATGCTGTAGCATGTCCACAGGTACCCCTCCTGGAGCTAGATCCAGCAAAAATGAGAGAGTGCATAGCGTGCATACAGGGGGATTGATCCAGCAGGTGCAGCAGGGTGCTGCTTCATGCTCCCACCTGGCTGTGCACACAAGGGACTCCCCTGATTGAAGAAAGGGGAAGCAAACAAAATGCTGCAGTATCCACCGGCAAGGGCTGCCCTGTCCAGAGAAAGTATGGAGAAAGTGGAGTGCTACTGTGTGCTCAAGTGGAGCTCTCCATCCTTGAAAGAGTTGGTAGCTGACAAAACATTGCAGTGCCTGCAGGCAGGAGTGCCTGGTCCAGCGAAAGTGTGAGATAGTTGGGCACTGCTGCATGCACAAGCCGGGTTGCCCAGCTGGAAGAAAGTGCTAATTTGGAAGGACTTTGCAGGTGCCCATACCCCATACTGCCCCATGCGGAGTATGGGGTGCTGCCATGCACACACCTGTTTGAAAGCTCCTGCCCAGCCCTGAGAGTGTTCAAAACTTCCAAAGGAAGGCTATGTACTCATGTAAAGCTGCCCTGCCTGGAGAAGGGGCAGAGCTGGGCAGGCGTACAGAGTGTCCTCTCCCTGTGGTTAATCTAAGCAACAGTGGCTAAGTGTACAAGGAGCTGTACTGCCCCTAAAGTGAGCAGTACAAGCAAAGTGCTAAGGTACACACACGCAGGCCAGCCCCAACAGGAGAAGGAGCAAAGCTGGTGAGGCCTTGAGACACAAATAGGCAAGCAACTCCACCCAGACTCAGCTCGATCACAGTTAAAACAACAGGGCACATCAAGAGCACACAGAGCCTCCCCGTTTGTAAACCCATCCAGAGTAGAAGAGCAAGGAAGCACACACCAGGCTACCCCACCTGGACTCACCCTTTCAGGCCAGATGACCTGTACACACATGCCCTGACTACAACCAAACTGCCAAAACTATTCAATACACGGTTTACTCAGAAACTACTCTTTCAAAACTGGGAGAGATAGCTCTTGTATCTAACTCATAGGAACAAACACAGAAAGTCAAACAAAATGAAGAGACAGAAGAATATGCCCCAAATGAAGGAAAAGGAAAAACTCCAGAGTAAACAAAGACACTTTATAATTATAAAAGTGTAACTCCATGACAAACATATATATACTCAGCAACAGAACTTGAGACAAATGAAGTGAAAACTGACAAAAATTAAGGGAGAGACAGACAATCCAAGAGTAATAATCAGAGTCTTGAATATCTTAATTTCAATAATTGATAAAAAAAAAACTAGGCAGAAGATCAACAAGGAAGTAGAAGATTTGAACATTATAAACCAGATAGATCTAACTTCAATAGAGAAATATTAATGAAACAAAACTGACAAACCTTTATCAAAATTGACCAAGAGTAAAAGAGAGGTAACTTAAATTACTAATTATTAGGAATGAAGAGGGAATATTACTACTGCCTTACAGAAATAAAGATAACTATAATGGAATACCACGAACAATTTTATGTAAATACATTAGTTAACTAAGTTAAAATGAATTAAAAAGAGTTGTAGGGTTAACTCAGAACACAGCCCTTTCACATGCTCAGAAGACTGATAGCTGCCTGGCCAGCAGTCCAGAAAGAAGTACACAAAGAGCTTTTAGCAGTGTCTACTCCCAAGGACGTTTCCTGCTGCTCTCATGGACATTATCTGCTCCTGTAACCAAGCAGCACATCTTGCTCCCATCCATCAGAGAAGGCAGCTGCTCCCCCAATGAGATAACCCCTCCCTCTGTGTGTGCATAAAAAACTCTGCTTGCTCTTGGTCAGCAGCTTTATTCCTGCAGCTTTGACCAGCCACTGCTGAAGCTTCCCTGCCATGTGAGTAATGGCATTTCTAGTCCTCCTGGTGGTTCTTTAGGAATATCCAAACCCAGGTGCAAGTTCCAGGCCTGGGGATCCTGTGTTACAATTGGCAAGCCTGGCAGGGTATTATGGAAAGTATTCTGGTTGAGTCGACTTAGAGAGACGGGGAGAAGATGCTTGGTGAGGGTTTGCTGGGGGTGAATCCAGGGGTAGGCCTCTGGGTTCATGTTGTTTGAGGTAGCGAGCCTTTTAGATTCTTGGAGCCCACCAAGGAAATGGGGGGGTGGGACACTCCCAACACACCTATAGGCCTCTTACAGATTTTACGAAAATAGGAGAATTGTATTCTTTAAACAAGAAGGATCTGCGGGCTATAGCAGCTGCAATGGGCTGGTCCCTTCTGCAGGCTCTATGTGAAGCTACCACTAAACAGTTTCAGGCTGAGGAAAGGGTGAAGAACGTGGAAGAAGAAGTAAGGCTAGAAAGAGACCTGTGAGTCACACAGGCCAATAGCAACGATATTCTGGGACAACAGTTAGAACAGACTAGTGAACAACGGCAGGACCTAGCCTGCTGCTTTGTAAAAGTTCAGGGGCGAAAGCTGACAAGATCTCACATATAGGCAATAATTGCACAGTCTGAATGGAATCCTAGTAAGTGGGATCCCACAGCAGAAAGTGAGTCTGAGTCAGATGAAGAAATACAGGTTCCTTCCCAGAGGAAGCCACATGTGTATCTTGGGCCTGCCCAGTAATTGTTCAGAATCTAAAGACTCAACAAAAATGCCCTGAGAGGCAAAATCCAAGGAACCTGCTTCCTCCCCTCAAACATCTACACACCTCTGCCTGGCCATATACATCAGCGCAGTTGGTAGAGCTGGCCTCCTAGTTCCACCAAAAAGGATTGGAGTCCATCATGGGGTGGCTACTTCACCTCTGGGACAGCAGTGCAGATGGCATACTTCATATGTCTCGAGTTCTGTTGTTGGGATGGCCTCTGTCACCACCCACCCTTCATTGTGCCAACACATACATGGGGCAATCCAATATGCAGAAAATGTGTCACTGTTGAATTGGCTCATGGCGGGCTGCCATGTGATGTGACCAAATGAAGATGTGGCCAATGGTCCAGCCATGCTGGATGTCCATGTCAGAATTGCAAGTATTCCTTAGGAAGATGGGAATGAAGCATGCTATTTACATCAAACCATTTGAGGGCCCTAATACGGTGTCATTTACTGCAGGTACATGAGACCTCATCATCCAGTTGGCCCTGCTGGCCTGTTATAGTACTTTGGTGCCTGTCCTGTCAACTCTAGTGGGGAGGACAATCCAGGCTGCAGCACAGGCTGTTGCTCGTTTAGAAGAATTGAATTGACCAGGCATAAACAGAGGGTCCAATGGGTCCAGGGGAAAGAGAGAGAAACAGTGTGGGTGTGCAGGTGGAAAGTAAGGATGGTCCAGTAAAGGTGAACAGAAGGCAAATATGGATAAATCTGATAAGGGCCGGGGTTGACCCCAAAACAGATTGATAAGCAACCCAGTACAGTACTGGTTGCTCTGTGGCAGCAGCTTAAACCAGAGCAGAAATTCCAACTCCAGCTCAACAGGCGGCAGCTGTCTGTACCTTGGAATGGAGCTTAAGTGAAGGACATTCTTGACCCTCTGCTCCTTGCCTGGATGACTTTTTGTTGGACCATAACACATCCAAAATATTCACCCAGACAGTCAAGAACCATTCACTTTTACTTGGGAAGGATAACAATGGACCTTCACTCTCCTACTGATGGGGTATCTCCATAGTACCACTATTTGCCACGGTTTTGTGGCTGAGTATTTGACTGGCTGAGCTAAACCCTCCACTATACAATTGCACTATTATATTGATGATGTCATGCTAACCTCTGACTCTCTTTCAGATTTACAGCAAATCATACCCTGCCCCCACCTTTTCCCAGCCTCTGTAGAACGGTCAAGGGCAAATGAAATACTTCTAGAGGTTACAAAATATATTCGCAAATTAGCCAATCTAAAAGATTTTAATTACTTACTTTCTGCCATTAGAAACTGAGGTCTCTGAGAGTTAAGAATTCATATTACAATTGAAAGGGAAATGTATATGTTTAATAATGGAAGGTATAAGGTATAGAGGTGTATTTTAAAGAAGATCAAAGGAAAGTAGTTTGTCCTAAAGTTGGTTATTTCTAAATGAGTAAGAAGAGGCAAACTGAAGGGATGAAGAAAGTTGCAGAAGATCTCTGAAGAGAAATCTTGAAAGAAGAAACTTTATATGTGGTTAAGCTAAGCAAGATTAAAAATAAATTTTAAATGTCAAAAGTAGGCTAATACAAAATAAGAATTCTGTTTTCTCCCCCTGCTAAGTCAGAGTTTCTGAGACTATTGGTCAACTACTGATATTATGGAAAAGGTTTTTGCCTGAAGAAAAAAAGATTCTGTGTTTTATCAAAATAATTTTCCATGTTTTACATTGTTTTAATCAAGCCCTTGGCTACTTAAAGAAATTGAATATCCACAATAGTAAGAACAAAGTTTTGCTAACAATTATGCAGAATTAGAGTGTTTCTTTTCCTCTTTATCCCTCCAGAATCCAAATAGTTTTAATGAGTAAGTATTCTTACTTTCATGGCAATGTGGTTATTTGCATAAGTTCAATAAGAACCTGTTCTCTTTATAACAGGACATGATTGGAAACTAGTTTTTATTACCAAGTCTTTGACTGGAATGTCATATTTGAGAGAAATGCAGAGACTCGGATATGACCAAGCAACTTTAAGAAATTAAGGTGAACTTCCAGAAGCCAATAAAGTCTTTGGAAATATTGGCCTGGTACCTTGCTCTCATGGCTCCCAGCAGCTTTCCCACATGAGGTCTTGGCAAGTGCAGGACCTCAATATATTTTGGAGATCTCAAGAAGAGAGGAACTCACCTAAAACCTATAGGTATTGTAGGCATCCTCTGAGGGCAAGTTCTTGCCTTGGCTTTTTTGGCCTTGTGAGGCCTTTTACATTCAACTTGAAGATTCCTCATAAAATTCCAGTAAAGCAGAATTAGAAGCGCCTATCTGGTTAATTAATATTCTTGCTGGGCTTATGCAAATGATCAGACCAAGTTTATTGAAATGACTTATTTTACAAATGAACAAGTCTTAATTTGGCTATCTTTGGTAAAAATAGGGATAGTTGGAGAGGAAAGAAAAACCATATTTCAATAAGAATTGAAATATACCTATGTAAACATTAGATTCTTATGCTATTCATTGTGTTTTAGGTTTTATTTTATTTTCTACTTGTAAATTGGACTAGGTCCTGAATTCTTTAGTTTCTTCTAATATTTGTCTGTGGCTCTTAGAACATGTTTTTAATTTGTAATTTTTCTCCCATCCTTTAACTAGGACATATTGAAAACTATAACTGCTTTTTCCAAGCCATGCAAGCTAGCGATGGACAATTTGTTATAAAATTTGAGAGTTTGCCACAATGGTTCATGTGTGAACAATCTCAGTGACTGGTGCTATGTGGGCCATGCAAAGAGTTTGCCCTGGCATCTGAGGACATCATTAGGGACATTTCGAGTTGTGGGAGATGCTTCCAGGCTTATATCTAGAAATCTTTACTGACAGCCTTACAAACTCAGAAGCTGGTTTATAATTTACTCTGATTATTAACCTTTGTTTTTCTCTTGTTTTCACAGACATAGGAGTCATTTATACAATGGCTAATAAAACCTGCTAAACCTACAGTAATACCTCTGGGGAAGTTGAGACTCAAATAAATAGAATCATGCAGAAGGCTACTTTGTATTCATAGTCAACCAAAAACTATCAATATGTTCAACTGAATGTTGGACAGTTTCATTCCTCTAACCCTCGAACTCCACCCTTTTTTAGCAGAAGGCAGCTGGAGCAGTCCTCACCTCTCTTCTCTCACAATTGAGGAATTATCAAGAGACTGGAGGGAGTTGTAACAGGAATGGTAGCCTCACGTGTTGCAGCACTTGGAGCAAACCCCTTAACCACTTGGTGGCCCTCCTTGGGCCCTTGGACCTGTTACCTGGTAACAGGACTGTTTGGCTTATGTGTAATGTTAGTGTTAGGATATAGTCTTTATTGTGTTTGTGATATATGGATGTAATATGTAAATGCTCTGACCACCCAGAGAATCCATGTGCAGAAGAACTGTCATGAAGAATGTGAGGTGGAGAAGCTATGTTGGGGTAAAGTTTAGAGTTAACTCAGAGCATAGCTCCTCTACATACCCAGAGGACTGATAGCTGCCCAGCCAGCATTCCAGGAAGAAGTATACAAAGAGCTTTTAGCAATGCCTACTCCCAATGGCTTTTTGTGCTGCTCCCATGGACATTATCTGCTCCTGTAACCAAGCAGCACATCTTGTTCCCATCCATCAGAGAAGGTGGCTGCTCCCCCAATGAGATAACTTCTCCCTCTGCTTGTGCACATAAAAAACTCTGCTTATTCTTGGTCAGCAGCTTTATTCCTGCAGCTTTGACCAGCCACTGCCGAAGCTTCCCTGCCATGTGAGTAATAAATGGCATTTCTAGTCCTCCTGGTGGTTCTTTAGGAATGTCCAAACCCAGGTTCAAGTTCCAGGCCTGGAGCTCCTATGTTACGAGAGTCATGAACTAATAAAGTTGACTAAAAAAGGAATGTAAAATCTAAATAGATTTTATACTAAGTAAAAAAAAAATAGATTTTATTACTAAATAATTAAAGATATCACAAGAAAAGGAAACCATTGACCAGTATCTAATACACATGAATGCAAAAAAGAAAAAAAATCCTCACAGTATATTAGCAAACCAAATCCAGCAACATATAAAAATAATTATACACCATGACCAAGTGGTGCCATTTAATGGTGCTAAAAAAACTGGACATCCAATTTTGGGTAGGGGAAAAATGGCTTTGTTCATTCCTCTTGCGACCAAATAAAGGTTGTGACAGAAACATGGATATCAAGGTAATTTTAACAACCAAAAATTAAATTATGCAGTAAACCATATCAATAGAATAAAAAATTAAAAACTATGTGATCATCTCAAAAGAAACAGAAAAAAAATTGACAAAATCCAACACCCTTTCATAATAAAAACACTTAACAAATTAGCAATAGAGGAGAACTTTCTCAACCTGATAAAAGGCATCCATGAAAACCCCACAGCTAACCCTGCACTTAATGGTGAAAAATTGAAAGCTTTCCCCCTAAAATCAAGAATGAGACAAGGATGTCTACTATCACCACTTCTAATGAATGTTGTACTGGAAGTTCTAACCAGGGTAATTAGGTAAGAAAAGGAAATAAAATAAAAGGAATCTAGATAGATTTAAAAACATAGATTTATGAAATTATCTTTTCTGACCACAGTGAGGTGATGTTTTATCTGCATGACAGCAGTGAAATTGGAAAATTCACAAAATTGTGGAAATTAAACAACACACTCTTAAAACCAGTGAATCAAAGAAGAAATCACAAGAGAAATTAAAAATAATTAGAAATAAATAAATAAATAAAACTCCTACAACATACCAAAACTTATGGCATGCAGTGAAAGCAATGCTAAGGGAGAATTTATAGCTACATGTGCTTATGGTAAAACACAAAAAAAGATCTCAAACCAACAATCTATCTTTACAACTTAAGGAACTAGAAAAAGAACAAATGAAACCCAAAGCTAGAAGAAAAGAAATAATAGAGATTAGAGCATAGATACATGAAATAGAAATAGAGAATAAAAAATGATAGAGAAAATTAATAAAACCAAAAGTGGGTTTTTTGATAAGATCAACAAAATTTAAAAACCTATAGCTAGACAGACTAAGAAAAAAAGAGGACACTCAAATTACTAATTTCAGAAACAAAAGTGGGACATTACTACTGACTCTCCAGAAATAAAAAGGAATATAAAAGAATATTATGAATAACCGTACACAGAAATATTGGATAAACTAAATGAAACACAAAACCTACCAAGACTAAAGAGGAAGAAATAGAAAATCTAAATAGAGTTATAATTAATGAGGAGATTGAATTAGTAATCAAAAATCTTCTAAAAAGAAAAGCCCTGACCCTGGTGACTTCAATGATAAATTCTATCATTTAAAGAATTTATACCAAGGCTTCTCAAACTTTTCTCAAAAATTGAAGAGGAAGGAACACTTTTTAACATATTCGATGAAGCCAGCACTATCCTGATACTAAAGCCAGACAAAAACACTACAAGAATACTACAGACCAATATACCTTATAAACATTGATGCAAAAATCATCAACAAAATACTAATAAGCTGAATTCAGCATCATATTAAAAAGATTATATACCATGACCAAGGGATTTATCACTGAGATTCAAAGATGATTCAATATATAAAAATTAGTCAATATAAAATACCACATTAAGAAAATGAAGGGAAAAGAAAAACATATGATCATCTTAATGGATGCAGAAAAGTATTTGAAAAAATTCAGCACCTTTCCATGATAAAAACACTAGGAAACCTTAACATCATAAAAGCCTTATACAAAAACCCTACAGCTAATATCACACTCAATGGTGAAAGACTGAAAGTTTTTCTCCTAAGATCAGGGAACAAACAAGAATGACCAATTTCACCACCTTTATCCAACAAAGTATTGAAAATTCTAGCCAGAGCAGTTAAGCAGGAAAAAGAAATAAAAGCCATCCAAATGGAAAGAAGTAAAATTATCTCTCTTCACAGATGATATGAACTTATATGTAGAAAACTTTAATGATTCCATAAAAAAAACCTGTTAATACTAAATGAAATCAGCAAAGTAGCAGAATATGATATCAATATTCAAAACTCAGTTGCATTTCTATACATTAACATTGAACAATTTGAAACGGAAATTACCAAAAAAAATTCCATTTACTACAACACACACAAGAATAAAATACTTAGGAATTAATTTAACCAAGGAGGTGAATGATTCATACAATGAAAACTACAAAACATGGCTGAAATAAATAAATAAATAAAACATAAATAAATGGAAACACATTCCATATTTGTGGATTGGGAGACTCAATATTGTTAGGTGTCTATACTACCCAATGCAATCTATAGATTGCAATCCCTACTAAAATTGCAATATTTTTTTTTTTTTGCAGAAAAAAACATTTTTAAAAAAGAACAAAGGCTGCAGGACTCCTACTTCATGTTTTGAAAACTTACTATAAAGTTAAAGCAATTAAGACAATGTGGTACTAGCGTAAAGATGGACATATGAACCAATAGAATAGACTAGAATGCCCAGAAATAAACTACATATAAATTGTTAAATGATTTTTGACAAGGGTGCCATTTAATGGTGCTAAAAAAACTGGATATCTGATTTTAGATAGGGGAAAAAATGGCTTTGCTCATCCCTCTTGTGACCAAATAAAGATTGTGACAGAAACATGGAGCAAACAGCAAGCAGAGTCACCTGGGATCTAGAGGAACAGAAGCTCTATGATTAGGGAGATAAATAAGAAATCATCCTGAAACAGTGGAAGGTAGGAGGGGGCGAAGATGCAAGGCTGTCCAGTCACTAACAGCTGAATAGGACAGAGGCTTCGGCAGCAGCAGCCGGCAACTGCAGACGCCTCTTAAAGGTGCTGTGTCTCTGAGTGGACTTTCACAGTGACGAACTTACTTGTCCTGAGCCCCAGTGCCGGGTTGGCTGCTGGGGGGCCAGGGACTTACAGGGGGACACTGGGTTTTCTGAATGAGGGCCAGAGGTGAGGCTCTCTCCTGGGTAGAAGTGCTGGAAGTATCCATTGTTTCTCTATTGAGCCCTCCCTCCTTCCTGGTGTGGGGACTCAGTGCCGCCATAGCTGAGATGTCATCAAACTGGATAATAGAGGTCGTTTTGCCCAGAGGATTCCCTGAAGCCCCTCCTTCAACTTGCGGCCGCACCCAAGCCAGGTGTATCCTAATCGAGTCCAGTGTTTCTTGTTGAGCCAACTCCAAGACTAACATAGGTGGCAGCTGGCCTAGGTTTCTGGTACGGCCTATTGAGGTAACTATAAGGACAGCGTCTGTGGATTGCTTGCTGAATCTTAACAGGTAGCCCTGGAGGGGCACAGATTGGGGCTAAACTTGACCTGCAGCTGAACCCCTCTCAAGACTGTGTCACTGGACACCTACTACACAAAGCCATGCTAATAAGACCAGGAGACTTGGGAGCTTTGCTTAGTACGTAGAAACAGACACAGAAAGCCAGTCAAAATGGGAAGACAAAGAAGCAGAAACTATATGAGAGAACA
>NW_006433879.1:284430-303022 GCF_000325575.1 Pteropus alecto | reverse complement strand
TAACTGGCAACTTCGCCCAAAATGAAGGGCCTTGCCCATTGTCACAAATCAAAGGGAACTAGGGAATGGCTGGAATAACGATATGGACCCAAGGAATGTCATAAGGGGCAGAAGATTGAATTTTCTGTCCATCGTGGGACCTTAATGGAAACTGCGTTTATAAGTAGTATGGGCTCTACCTGAATCCCAAAAAAAAAAAAAAAAAAAAAAAAAAAAAAGAATGCAAGACTATATTAATAATTTAAGGAGCCTATGGGACACTATTAAAGGTAAAAATATCTGAGTCATAGGGATACCTAAAGAGGGAGAACAAGAAGTTGAATACATATTTGAAGAAGTAATGATAGAAAACTTACCTAACCTGGTGAAGGAAATAGGCATAGAACCCCAGGAAGCTCAGAGAGGCCCACACATCATAATTAAAATGCCAAAGTTTAAATACAAAGAGAGAATTTTAAAAGCAGCAAGAGAAGAGCAGTTCGTTACCTATAAGGGAGCACCCATAAGACTGGCAACTGATTTCTCAAAAGAAACTATGTAGGACAGAGAGGGTTTGGCACAAAATATTTGACTTGTTGAAAACCCAGGATCTACAGCCAAGAATACTTTATCCAGCAAAGCTATCATTTAGAATTAAAGGACAAATAAAGAGCTCCCCAGACAAAAATAAACTAAAAGAATTTATCAACACCAAGCCAGTATTACAGGAAATGTTGGAGGGACTTCTTTAAGAAGAAAAAACATGTTATCAAAAATAGAAATAAAAATGGTAATAACTACATTCCTCTCAACAGGTACCTTAAATGGAAAATAAGTGCTCCAACCAAAAGGGTGGCTGAATGGATAAGAAAACAAGACCCCTACACATGCTGCCTACAAGATTCTCACTTCAAACTAAAAGACGCACACAGACTAAAAGGAAGAGGATGGAAAAAGATATTGCCTTATGGACCTAGAGGGTATTGAGCTGAAATAAGTAAGTCAGATAAAGACAAATATCATGATTTCATGTACATGTGGGATCTAAAGAACAAAATAAACAACAACAAAAACAGAAACAAACTCATAGATACAGAGAATATTTTGAGGGCTACTAGATGGGAGGGGGTGTTGTAGGGACAGGGGAAAAAAGGCAAAGAGATTAAGAAGTACAAATGGATAGTTACAAAATAGACATGGAGATATAAAGTGTAGCATAAGGAAAATAGTTAACAATGTTGGAATAAATATATAAGGGAGAAGAGGGATACTAGATTTAGTGGGGTGATCACTTTGTGAGTTGTATAGATCTCTAATCACTATGCTGTACACTGAAAATATATTATTGTATGCCAACTATAATTGAAAAAACTCATTGAATTGTACAATATAAATATGAGTAATTAATTATCTTTTATATTTCAATAAAGCTGAGGGGAAAAACTGAATATCCATATGGATCTTTACCTCACACCATATACTAAAAATGAATCAAAGATCTAAATGTAAGTCCTAAAACTACAAAACTCTTAAATGAAAACACAGGGGGAAAGTTTCATGACACTGGATTTGGCAATGATATATATGTGGATATCTATTTATCTCCAAATTAACTCATATGAGATTCTTTGGAGATTGTGTAGAATCTGTAGATCAATTTCAGGAATGTATTAGTCAGAGTTCTCCAGAAAAACAACAAATAGAATATATATAAAATGACAAGTTGATTCTAAAATTCATATGAAATTGAGAGGGACCCAGAATGGCCAAAACAACCTTGAAAACAAAACACAAAGTCAGAAGACTCACACTTTTTATTCAAAACTTACTACAAAGCAATGTTAACCAAGACAATGTGATACTGGCATAAAGATAGACATATAGATCAATTGATTTGAATTCAGAGTCTGGGAATAAATCCAGGTGTCTATGGTCAAATGATTTTCAACAAGAGTGCCAAGTCTTTTCAATAGGGGAAAGAATAGTACTTTCAGTAAGGGATTCTGGGACAATTGGATAGCCACATACAAAGAATAAGTTGGACCCTTACCTCACACTAATTGCAAAAATTGACTCAGTATGAATCAAAGACCTAAATATAATAGTTAAACTAAACTCTTAAAGAAAACAAGAGGTAAATCTTCGAGACCTTGGATTTGGCACTGGGTCCTCAGATATGAAATCAAAAGCACAAGCAACAAAAGAAAAATAGATGATTTGTCCCTCACAAAATGAAAACATTCCATGCATTGAAGGAAACTATTAAGAAAGTAAAAAAGCCCACAGAATTGGAGAAAATTTCAAAACTTATATCTGATAAGGCTCTGGTATTTAGAATATATATAGAACTCTTAAAACTCAACAACAAAAAGAAAACAATCAACACCATTAGTCATTAAGGAAATGTAAATCAAAACCATGATGAAATATCACTTCACATTCAATATAGAATGGCTATGATGAAAAATAAATGGAAAATAACAAGTGTGGTGAGAATGTAGAGAAATTCAAATCTTTCTACATTGCAGCTTGGAATTTAAAATGGTGTAGATGCTGTGGAAAACTGTTTGGTTATTCCTTAGTAAGTTAAACATAGAATTACCATATGACCCAGCAATTTTACTCTTTGGCATATAATCGAGTGTATTGAAAACCTAGGTTTACACAAAGGTTTGAACTTTTACACAAATTTTCACAGAAGCATTATTCATAATAACCAAAAAGTAGAAACAGCTCATGTCCATCAATTGATGAATGGATCATTGACATGTGGTATATTTATATAATGGAATAATATTCAACAACAAAAAGGAATTAAAATACTGATACATGCCTCAAAGTAGATGAATCTTGAAAGCATGCTAAGTGAAATAAAGCCACATGTTGTATGATTCCATTTATATGAAATGTCTAGAATAGGCAAATCCATAGGGATGTTAAGCAGATTAGTGGTTGTCAGGGACTGGGAGAAGGGAAGGAATGGGAAGTGACTGTTCAATGGGTACAGTGTTCCTTTTTGGGATGATGAAAATGTACTGGAATTAGATAGTGGTGATGGCTTCCCAACATTGTGAATGTACTGCAAGGCACTGAGTTATGCTCTTTAAAATGATAAATTTCATGTCATGTAAATTTTTACTCAATATAAAAAGAATATCTGATAGAGAAATTCAGTGTAAAAGTCAACTGGAAGAGAAAAAGATGCTATGAAAAAATAAGTATGCAATCTAAATTCTATATTCTCTACACTGCAAAGGTTTAACAAAACTCAAAATAATAAAACCAAGTACACAACACATCGTAATCATATTCTAAGAATGACATAAATAAGAGATATACCAATATAGAGAAGGAAAAATAGATGGCAATCCCTCTAGAGAGAAACTCAGCATGTAAAGGTAATTTGAATTCACACAGCTGGAATAGCTTGGGTCAAAAACATTTTTTTCTCTGAAATTCTTATAGCTTGTTTATACATTCACCAAAAAAGTATTGTTTAGCCACACCTTTGGCCTTCTTTCCACAACACCTTTAGCCTTCTTTCCAGTTCTTAACTTTGAACCTCTCGATTTTAGCATTTTTTTCAACCTGGGTCGGCTGGTAATTTTCTAAATAATAAAGTTCTGGTTCCTTTTGCCTATCAGTTTTTCCTCAATTTATTTCTCTTTTCCCATTTTACTACATGCAGCAAGAAAAAAAACCAGGCTGTACCTTCTATCCTTCTTGGATATCTTCTCAGTTAAATATTTAAGATCATTACTTACAAGTTCTTTCCACACACCACAAAACACAATTCAGCTAACTTCTGAGACTATATAACAAGGATTCCCTTTCCTCCAGTTTCCAAATGTTCTTCATTTCCTTCTGAGCCTTCCCCAGAAGTGACTTTAATATTCACATTTCTACCAACATTCTGTTTATGATAATATATGTAATCCCTAAGACAATACAGATTGTCTCTATTTGAGCTCTCAGAGGCAGAATCTTTAGCATCCAAATTTTTACCAGTTGTCTGCTCAAGATGGCTTTTTCCATCATGTTCTCACCATTCTTCCAGCTCAATTCCAAAGCCATTTATATATTTTTAGGTATTATTTTCCACTGGCAAATTCTGTATTAGCTTGTTGTGACTGCTATAATAAAACACCATAGACTTGGTGGCTTAAAACAACCCAAATTTATTGTTTCATGGAGTGGTTCCATGGAACCCCTTATGGTGCTATTACAGAAGTGGAACTCCATCTGTTTTTGTCTCTTTTTTCCTGTTTTCCTTTTGCATTAATCAAGTACTTATGATTTCATTTTCTCTCCTTGTTAGGCTCATCAGCTATAACTCTGGTTATTCCATTGATTGTTTTAAGATTTATAGTATATATCTTTAACTGATCATAATAAAGGCAGTGATTTTTACTATTTCAATAGACTAAGAACTTTACAGTAATGTAGGTCTTCTGTATGTAATGTGCTATTTTCTCCTCTGCTTTTAAGATATTCTTTTTATTACCGATTTTGAATAATTATGATGTGCCTCGACTGGATTATGATGTGACTTGGTGTTGGTTTCTTCATGTTTCTTGTGTTTGTGTTTGGTTGAGCTTCTTGGTAAACAAACCTTGGTAAAAGAAAACTTGGTTAAAGTTTTTACCCAATTTAGAAATTTTCAACCATTTTCAAATATTTTTTTGTTTCCCTTTTCCTTTGGAGACTACAACATATTAGGATGCTTAAAGATGTTCCTCACTTCACTGATGCTCTTTTCACTTATTTATATACCCAATCTTCTTTGTGTTTAATTTTGGGCACTTACTATTGCTGTCTTTAAGTTCACTAATCTCTTCTACAGTGTCCAATTAGCCATTCACCTCATCCAGTGCATTTTTCATCTCAGACATCTGTAGAAGGGCAATTTGGGCACTTCCTATATTTTCCACATCTCTACTTAACTTTTTGTTTTGAAAGTGTTATAGATTCACAAAAAGTTACAAAAAATGTTTTGGAAGATAGAAATAGGGTCAATAGGTGGAAGCCACACAAAGCATATTTTAGTTCAAGTTAAAGAGATAGTTTCAATTAGAGAAGCCTCAAGAGGAATGTGCTGCCTGGGAGGTGGAGAATTCCTTTTAAAAGAGATCTTGCAGAGACTGGACACTTGATTAGTGGAAAAATTATAGCTAGATTTGTGTATTTAATATAAGACCAGTCCTGGGGATCCCCTAAGTGAGTTGTAGATATGCTCACCAGGGAATGACACCTCCAAAGTGATCATTGGAGATGTGAAACTGGGCTTCTGAGAGTGAAGCAGAGCCTCGCCTTTTCTCTGACACAAAGACCTCACCCCTCCCCAGATCACAAGAATGAAATGCTTCACCTGCTCTGTTCATGCAGTCTCAGAGCATTCAGAGGTTGGCTCAAGAGAAGGCAGCAAAATAATCTCTGTGAATCTGGAGGGCCTAGGACCAGAGGAAAGGACCCAGATGTGCACTCAGATGCCCAACTTGGCCAGAGAAGGCAGTGGAGACATAGAGGGTTGGCCACATACCCAGGGATCATACAGAAGGCACATAGGGCCCAGACAGGTGAGGGGAGTCCTTCACATGGCCCTAGTAGCAGGAGGTGGTAGTCCACATTTAAGGAGACCATTAGGGAGGAAGGGAAAGGCAGGAGAGTGCTCCTCACACTCTTTCCCTTGATAAACTCTCCCAGGCAGACACATATACCAGAGTAGAGGTATGGGTATTTGTGCACTGAAGTCTGGAAAACACACAAAGTGTCACTGCTCTTGCCTGTACCCACTGACCACTGGCCAGGCAGCCAATTGGCCAAATCTCATGCTGGAACAGGAAGGCATCTAGGGACCTTGGTCACAGAAGTACTCGGTTTAGGGGATGTAGGGCTGAACCCTCCATTCCTGTGCCAACTCTGTCCTCCTCTCCAGCCCTCCTTGCTTCCCTGTAGAGGTCAGCAGGGACTCCTGCCCATTAGCTTTGCTAGCTATCCCTTTCATCTGGCTTGCCACTCACACCTGTGTCACTGGCCTGTAAAGTCACACCCCATCCAACTTTGGTTCTTTGTGAGATTTCTCTGATGGCTTGAGCAGGGTAAGGAAACCCTTTCACAGGATTCCATGTCACATGGTCTTTGCATTCCCCAGTTAGGCTATCTGCAAGTCCCCTCTGCAAATAGGAGCCTCTGGTCTGCTGTAGGAATGGGATCTGTTGGACTTGGCAATGCTGGGACAGGTTGGATAACTCACCCACCCTGGAGGGAAAAACTGCCAGGCCAGCCTGCTTCCTCTAGATTCTAGACTATCCAAGAAACTGAGTAACAACTTGAGATGGCCCAAGCAGGAAGCCTCCTTGGGCAACTGCATAGGGAATATTCTTAGATTCTGTTGTGTTTTTCATTAGAAAACATTTTTAGAGCAAATTCATCCTGAGTGGCAACATGTAGCTTCTAGCTAATTATGCAATTAATCAGCAGGGCTAGGCTGGTCTGGCAAGTGAGTGAGGACATGCAATGCCACTCCAACAACTGGGACACATGTGGGAAGGCCATGGCTACCAAAAGAAAGAGACCACAGTGAGTCCAAGGCACCTGTCACCTCCCTCCCTCAGACCATCCCAACTCTGGTTCCTGCAGGAAGATTGAACGCCATCACCAATGGTGGGAGCTATTGCTCCCCTGATAGAAAGAAAAAGGTGCAGTCAGGGTGGAGAAGGCCACCCTTCTGGGAGTTGGGACATTCGGCCAAGGTTGGGTTCTGCAGAATTCACAAGTCTGGGGGCCGACTTGCTCAGAAACTCCACAGGACCCACAGTGCAGGGGTGCATCACACAGCTATGTGGGTCATGCTCTGAGAGAGTAGCGCTCACATTCTCACCAGGCTCCAAGCAAGCCCTGACTCAGTCTGCCTCCTCTTCCCAATTTACACAAGGCCCTAAGAGTCAGGGCAGTTCGAAGTCATTCCCAGAAAGCCCTGCTGAAGGTATGTGTGGGTGGATGGAATAAAGGGCACAGGCTCCTTACCCCCAGGACCTCTCTGCACATCTAAAATCAGCTGGGTTCCCCTGTGCATTGACCACTCCCATGAGGATGTCCCAGAAAATGCAGTGAGGTAAGAAAGCCAATAGCTTAGTTTTTGGACACTTTACTTAGATGGAGCAGAGCAATCTTCTCCATCATATTCAGACTCTCATTCAGACCTTCCAAACACCTATGTAAGGTGGCTGCTGTGAGAGGTGAGCCAGACCCAGGTCTATGGCCTTTGGGGCCTTTCTTACCAATTTTTCTTTTTTCCACTGGATGATCACAGCCTCTCTGTGCCTCACATTCCCTTCCTTGTGACAGAGGGATAAGAAAGCCTCCCTGGAAAGGTTTGAGGGTTATTGTTTGAGAGTGAGGGGAGAGAACATGTGTATTCATCCACATGCACCTACTCTCAGCCTGGCCCTGCCTGGTAGGTGCTGGACAAAGCTGGAGACCAGTGCTACTTCAAGTTCCAGCCGTGATTTATAAAAATAGTTAAGCAGGTTTCAGCCTAAGTCAGGGATTTTCTAGCTTATAGGTGGTCTTTTTCCCCTGGTTGTTATTTTTTTCTTTTAAGTGAACAAGTTTTGAGGGGATACATGCTTTGGAACAAAAGGATCCATGAATTGAAATGTGGCAGACATGTACCTGCTCTGAGGGCAAGCAGCAGGTTCTATTCCAGGGACCACAGCAAGAGTGAGACTGCTGATGGGCTGTGGCTGTCACTCCCAGTGGGTCTCTGAGAGAAGGCCCAGCTCAGGCAGGGGCAGGACAGAGACAGCTGTTCCTGTCCTTTGGTTTCCAGTGCCATGTGACCTCTGCACTCGCAGTCTGGAGCTTCTGCCTTGGGGTGGGAGACTGGAGTGGTTAAACAGTGTCATTTCTATCTTTCTCTTTTGCTCTTTGGCCTCCTCAGTTGGGGTGGAAGGCCACCTCTCAGGTCACCGTAAGGGTTGCATGGAGCTGAAGAAAGCACCTGCTCCCACCATGCTGGCCCTGGCAGGAGTCTCCAAACCCCTGGCCCCACCGCATGACTGCGGCATCTCCAAAGGAGGTCCTGCCTCCCCAAATATTCCCAGAGCCTCATGCCTGCTTTTACCTTTTGCCCAGCACAATGCAACCTGACAAAATCCTTAGCTTTTAAGGCCCTGATTAGCTGTTTGCTTGCAGTGAAGGCTGCTTCAGACCCCATCCCATCCCAGAGACACTGCCCAAGACTGCATTATGCTATTCCCGCTTCATCCAGCCTGGCAGGTGTCTGGATTTAGGTGGCTCATAAGTCTGTGTTAACAGAAAACTGATTTTACTCTGGGGCCACCATCCCTGGCTCTGAGGGCTCCTCCCAGCACTCCTCCAGAAGGTGGTAGGCCCTCTCCCAGCCTGAGCTTGGACCAGCATGATCCTGTTTCCCAGCAAGCTGGAGGAGGTGGGTGAGCCTGCTACTTATCACCCACCATGCTGCCACAGCAGGTCCCTGCAGCCTGACCCAAAACGGCCGAGGCTGAGAAACCAGAGCATGACAAGAATCACATGGCCCAGCTGCTGGGAAGGCAGTATGTTTACCTCCCCTGGGGACTTGTTAAAATTCTACTCCAGTCTGTTTCCCTGGAGAAGTCTCTGCTGACAACCTCAGCCTTCCATGGGGAGATGTGCAACAGGAGGAGGGCAACTGAGACTCTGTGGGAAGAAGACATGATATCAGATGAGAAATATCACAGAATTTTGGAGATGAAAATATGAAGGATTAGTAGTGGTACTTGACTTCACAGAGTAGAAAAAGATGAACCTTAGCTACCACTCAGGGTTGGGGGCAGGACATCAGTAAATGAGAAGTAAACCTGGCTTCCCAGGAAGTGGGGACCTTGGTGGCAAGGAGAGTCTGTGATCTGGCTTCCCATTGGCTCTCTGCTGTCATCTCTTGCAGTTTTCCCCTTGCTTTCACTGATCTGATACCTTGGCCAGGGGACACACCAAGCTTACTCCTACCCAGGGCCTTTGTGCTCTCTGTTCTTTTTGTCTGGATAAATACTTCCTCTAGGAACCAGCAGGGCTCCTCTGCATTGTCAGGCCTCTGTTTCAATGTCTCTTCCATGGACAGCTCTGAAAGGAGAGAAGCCCTCTCTGCAGCTGCTCTCTGTTAGTGGTCAGTAAGGCTCTGAGGGAGATCCAGGAGGGTTTAAAAGTTGCTAGAGTGAATAAGACCCAGAGTCCGCAGCATTTTATCTAAACCATTACTTCATTCCAGGCACCAATTTACTTCTGTATCTCAGCCTTCAATATTAGTTAAAGGAAGTAACCATTGTTGACCTAAAAATAGAAGGCCAAAGTGAGAGGCAACAGGCATTTATTTGATATCAATAAGAATAACTGTTCAGGATGCTCTGATTCAGGCAGAAACCCAAATAATGTCCCAATTAGAAAACAAAGGAAAGGGCTATTTATGAGAAAGAGAAGAAAGGCATTTCTACTGGTGCAAATAACATAACATAGTGATGCTAATTCTAAACAAAGTTTTTAATTTTCAGTCCAGTAGTCATTACCCCAATAGTAATAATATCTGCTTTTCTGTTATCTTTGTAAACAATTCTCTAGGACATAGTGTTGCTGTATAGGCCTAGTCCAAAGTTTATTTTGTCCAATTTTAACATTCCAAAGATTTGAGACATAAGACATGCAAGGCAGTTCTACTGGGATGGCAGCTCCAGCTTTATTTTAAAGTGGCTCTGTTTATCTTTACATTTCCCTCTTTTAATCAACATCTTTCTTTGAAAACATCATAGGAAAGCAACATTGATCAGTTATTAAAAGTATCGTTAGTTCTTCATTGTTTTGGCTCATTTTAGCTCAAAACACTGAGCAATCGTTATCAGCATGGTGTTTTTGTAACATAGAGCTATGCAAAACAAAAAAAGATTTAAAACAGCAAAAGTTTCTATAACAAACAAAATGTCAATTTCATTTTGAAGGCTAGATCCGAACCAGGAAGCAATATCTGAAAGCGATCAGTAGATGTTAAAGAACTATGTGGTGTTATAGGCACTGTATTTAATTATTTGGTTTGTGCTTGGATTTTATCTAGTTCTATATTTTACCAGAGCTGTCTTATCCAAGTACAACGGAGGTATTAACAATAGAGCAAATCCCATCTTACTTAGCTAGGATATGGTCAAGAGTAATTCTGTTGTCTGATATAATTTATGTAAAGGTATTCAAAGATTTTTTTGGTTGTCTATTGCAGTAGCAGTTACTATAACACCTGTCCAAGGAAAAAGTATTCTTTCAAATTTGATACTTTTATTGGGCCTGACATCACCAGGCATTAAACATTCTTAATTATGTGTGTAAACAGCTGTACATTTTAACCTGTGAAGCAGGTTTAAAGATGATGCCCATGTTATCTTTTCAGACAGAAATTAAGGAGAAAAAGAAAACAACACAGTGAGTCCTTGGCCTCTAATATTATTTGTAAAATAGAAAATAACTAAAGTAAGGATAAAGGAAATATCAAAATGTAGAATATACAGGTCTGATCTGGAATCTTGGGTTAATTGCCCACAATAGATGTCATCTGCTTTACTTCCTAATAATTTTTAAATTTCAAATTCTCTGTAGGTTAAGCAGTTCAGTTTGGTGTAAGCTGTCTTTAAATTGGGGAACGTGAATCCAAAAGTTAAGACCTTTACATTTGGTCATATATATGGGTTAGTTAAGAGTTTCTGAAAATTTGGAGGATCAATGTGGGCCCCAGGCTCGGCTGGTCCCAGATCTGGCTGCGATCCAGGCTCGTAGTTAAGGTATATTATATTAAACGTAGTAGTGCATCTGCACCTAGCTTATGTAAGAATGATTTAGCTTGTTATATTACGCAAATGTGGTAGAATGCTACTATTGTTCTCTGGCATATATAAGCCTATATGGTCTTCCAACGTGGAAGCGCATGCCCCGCAATAAAGACTTAGCCTGTCATTTCGTTCTCATGTTGGCTCCTCCAGTGTTCTTTCACTGGGCTTCTCACCACCAAAACTGTCCCTTCTCAAACAGGTCGGTGCGGACACTTAGCATGGCTGGCAGGATGAGGTGAGTGTGATCCCCAGCACTCTGGACAGTCCCAAGGTGGAGGATGCCTGGGTGGAAGACATGTGGTCCCCCGCTTCCCATTGGTATCCTGTGGCCGTGTATTTGGCTCTGTGGATGCCACCGGAAGATTGGGGTGGAGTGAAGCAGTGTCTGGAGGACATTCAGAAGGCCCTTGAGATACTGGAGCCAAATGTCCTGACCACTCACCGGGTGGCAGCTAGTCAGGTGGCCTGGATGTTCTTGGCCAGCCTAGAGGTTCAGGACCAGGATCAGCGGGTGCAGCAACTGCAATGCCAGGAAGAAGCGCTAGAATGATGGCTCGTGGCAGCAGAATGCATGCTGTGAGGCCCTGACAGGTTGCTGCCATTGTCCCAGTCTAGGAGCCCACCAGCAACACCGCGGCAGGTGTGGCCAGTGATATGGCAGCAGGTCGATGTGGAACAGCCATTGGCCCTGAGGGGACAAGCTGATGGTGTCCCCCAAGCTAAAAAGCATACCGCCATGATTCAGCACACCCTGCCGAGCTCTAGGACCTGATGAAACAGGTACAGCAGAAAGTGGGTGAAATGGTTCTGGGGTGGCTGCTGCAGCTATGGGATGACAAGACTGAAGGGACTGAATTATCTCCGGAAGAGATGACTCAGCTGGCCTCTGTAATGGTAATACCATCCCTCTGACAGCATCTCCAGAATGTGGCGCTTACGGCACGGGGTGCAGGTAATCATTCCCTCATCAATTGGCTCATGTCTGTTGCACAGACAGTGTGGGCCGACTCTGGGGAGCTGCTAGAGAGAGTGAGCAAATAGACTATGTATTTAGACTCAGTCCAGATAATTCAGGAAATGGGCATGCGGCAAATGATGTTTCGTGCCCAGTATAATAGTCCCAATGAAGAGATATTTATCACTCGTATGAAGGACCTAATTTTAACTTCTGTCCCGGCAGGTACTTTTGGCATCATGGCAGCACTGCTGGTGCCTTATGTGGTTAGACAAATCCACGAGGTGATGTCTCCCATGGCTAGGTTGGGGGATGTGGAAATGAAACATAAGGAGCATACCACCCAAGTGCATGCCATACTGCCTCCTATGCTCCCAAAGTGGCCAGTGCACAGACGAAGGTGTGGCTAAAAATGGGGATGGGAGTAGGGGTAGAAGAACCCTCAACCTGATCTGCCATGAAGGTGAGCCACAAACAGATGTAGTTTGATCTCCTCCCGGCAGGAGTCGCTGCAGAAAAGACTGAGCAGCAACAGAATGAAGTGCTGCTGGCATTGTGGAATCAGCTGTGCCCTGACCACCAATTCACCCCTATTCCTGGGAAAGCTGCAAGCTATGAGATATGGCTGGCTGATTATTGTCTTGATTAGGGATCCAGCTGGGGCACCTGGTTGGCAGGGGAGCTGGTTGACCTGAGGCCACATGTAGAACTGACTATGCATAGGTCACCCCTCAGTGTACAAAGGGTATTAGCCCTCGTGGACATGGGTGCCGACAGCATCCTGCTTTATGGGAATCCAGACAAGTTTTCTAGACCCAATGCAACCATAGAAGGTATGGGGGTTGAACCATTCACGTGCAGCAGGTCCCCATGACACTGGGTATTGGCAAATTGCCTCCTTGGACGTACCAAGTATACGTATCCTCAATATTGGAGTACATTTTGGGGATTGATGTCCTATGGGGTCTGACTGTGAATACCACTGTTGGTGAATTCTGCCTCACATCCAGATGGTGAAGACTATTTTTCGGGGACCCCCACACCATGCCCTGTTGGTGCTGCCCCAGGCTATCCAGGTAGTGAACGTAAAACAGTATAGTCTGTCAGGCGGCCATGAGGAAATAGGTAGCACCATTCTGAAGCTAAAAGAAGCTGGTGTCATTCATCTTACACATAATGCATACAACTCCCCCATGTGACCAGTGTGGAAGTCTGATGGCTCCTGATGCATGACGGTTGACTATTGGGAACTGACTAAGGTTATGCTGCCCCTCCATGCTGCTGTATTGAATGTCATGGACATTATGAACCATTTTTCACATGTACTTAGACGATACCATAGTGTGGTAGATTTGGCAATTACCTTCTTTTCTATTGCCATAGCCCAGAAAGCCAAGAACAGATAACGTTCACCTGGGAAGGATGGCAATGGACATTCTTTGTCCTTCCCCAGGGCTATCTGCGCCCCTATGTCATAGTCTCGTGGCTCAAGATTTAGCCACGTAGAAATGACCACCCACAGCACACCTGTATCATTATATTGATGACATACTGATTCTCTTTCAGATTCTCTGATTCTCTTTCAGAACTAGAAACAGTGACAACCAGCCTGCGAGGTCTCGCCAACTGGAGTTGGGCTGTCAATGAGGACAAAGTCCAAGGACCTGGATATTCTGTCAAATTCTTGGGAGTTGTCTGGTCAGGCAAGATGAAAGTAATACTGTAGGCGGTGATTGATAAGATACAGGCAAATCCAAGACCCGAAACTGTGAAGCAGCTCCAAACCTATTTGGGACTGCTAGGATTTTAAAGAATGTTCATTCCCCATTTGGCCTCCTTGATGAGACCCCTGCACCATCTAGTGTGACGGAGTGCCCTGTAGGAGTGGACAGAAGAGGCCTTTAAGGCTACAAAGCAAGTTGTAGCACAAGCCCAAACTATGTGTAGTTGATCCAGTCTTCTCATTTCTGCTCACAGTACAAGTGGATAATGCAGAATTTGGGTGGGGCTTGTGGCAGAAGCAAGGTTCCTGGAAAGTGCCAATAGGCTTCTGGTCCCAATTGTGGAAAGGCACTGAAACGCAGTACTCTTTGATAAAGAAGCAACTGGCTGCCCTGACCAGTGAGGCCATCACTGGTCCTAATCTCATAACTGTACAGTCCACATACCCAGTAGAGGAGTGGCTGTGGTATTGGGTAAAGACTCTCCATATGGGAATCGCACAGACCCCTACACTGACCAAGTATGGGGTGTACCTGGAGCAGTGGGTACAGTTCTCTGCGAGCCTCCTGTCAAGTCAGCTGCACTCCCTCCCAGGACCAGTGCAGTTTCAAGCAGAGCTCCTGGCAGAGACTGCCGAGGAGGGAGACATAACAAGTTCTTATGTAGTGTGTCGGGCTCTCATCCCTGAGGATACCTGATACATGGATGGCTCGTGCCACAGGAAGCCCCTGATGTGGGCTGCTGAGGCATTGCAGCTGTCCACAAAAACCTTTTGGTATGAAACCAGTGTTGGGCAATCCAGCCAATGGGCTGAGCTCTGCACTGTGTAGTTGGTCTTCATAAATGAAGCTGGCCCAGTGCACATCTGCACCGACAGTTGGGCAGTGTATTGAGGTCTCATTCTGTGGCTGCCCCCATGGGCTGCCCAAGAGTTGATAATAGGCCATCACCCCTTATGAGGCTGGGGGTTGTAGGAAGACCTTTGGAAGTGGGGTCTTCAACAGGAGGCTACAGTATATCATGTCCCTGTATATCATAGGCCGTTATAGGCCCCGGGCAATGATGCAGCCAATGTTCTGGTATGAGTCCACTCCACTCGTATACCGCTGGTTCCAGTGGGCATTGGCCCCCTGGCTCCACCAAAAACTGGGGCATGTAGGGGCCCATATCATAGAACAGGTAGCAAAACAATAGGGGCTATCATTGACCCGGGCACAAGCACAAGTTACCATGTCACAATGCCCCTAGTATGCTGAGCAGCACCCAGAGAGATGGCAGGTAAAGAGTACCCTGAGGGTGGTACCCCACAGGGCTAAGCCACTCCAGGAATAGCAAGTAGACTATAGAAGTCTTTTGCCCACAGACTGCGGACACCGCTATGTGTTCACAGGTGTAGGCATGGCCACTGGCCTAGGATTTGCATGGCTGGTGGCATACTGTAACCATGTTAGAACACGTTGCGGCCACCTATAGCTGGTCCTTATTAATCATCAGTGACAGAGGCACTCATTTCACAGGACAAGAAATGCAAGCCTGGGCCTGCACCAATGATGTGTGGTGGCAGTTACATGTCCCTTATCGCCCACAGGCAGCTGGAATGGTAGAACAATTCAACAGCTTGCTGAAAGACATACTGCGCTCCTTGAGCCCAGGCTGGCACCGTTGGTACATTAACCTCCCATATGCTATACGCCTTCTGAATGAACAACCCCAGAGAACGGGGTTGTTCCCCCTTAACTGAGTTGTAGCAGGCTTGCCACGAGCTATCAAGGTGTACCTGGGTGCCACTGCTGAATGGTTGTTTCCCCAGGCCTACAGGGAAGATTTGCAATTACTAGTCCCAGAGTCTTTAGCAGCAGGTAAACAGGCCACCTGGTCATGGCCCTAGACAATACAGGTAACACAAGAACTATAGGTAGCCCTGGTAGAGCCCTGGGAGCAGGGCTTACGTAATAGGTTGCAGGTAGAACCCTGGATTTGTATTTGGCCCACACCCTTGTGAGTGTCACTCCTGATGACTATTGAAGGCTTCCTGTTAAAGAGGAGTCTTGTTCTTAGCCTCTGGCCCATTCCTCTTCATACTATAACTTCGGTAGAGACCCCCTGGCCTGCTACCCTTAGAAAAACTGTTTGGTATCACAGGCCAGGGGCCAACCCTCTCCCGGTCACCCTTTTATCTCAAGATAGTCGAGTGGCCTGTATCCTCCCAGAAGGATGGGACTTGCCCCTAATAGTCTATCTACTCTGTCCTATCACCCAGGTTGACAAAAAGGAGCAGTGTCATGTCCTGGGCTCATGTGTTTATGCTGTCCACAATGTTTCCCACTGCGAGGTGTGTACTGAACTACCAGTAGAGGCGGCCAAGGGACTGCTGTGGCACATTACTCCAGCCACAGCTGAGAACTGGATGTGGCTGCGTACTTGGAGTACGAATAGGACAAGTGATGATGGGCTATAGAAATGATATTCTGCCACAACCATCGCAACTCCCCACCCCTTATAGACTGTGCCATTTCCAGTGGGTGGGGATGGCTAGCGGGAGAACATGTGGAAGTGCGGAAGCAGGCCCCTCACTGTATAGAGCAAGTAAGATCTGTGCCCAACCATATTGTATTTAGGGTAGCTACTCCCTAAAAAGTGTGCTAATACCGCCCTTACTAACATCTCCAAGGTCTGGGAGGATAGGCGACACTATGTCGGTACAGAGCCTACCAATTGGTTACCTGCAGGGTATCTCTGGGTCTGCGGGCACTATGGCTGGCCCTACTTGCCTGCTGACTAGACCAGTTGCTGTACCTGGGGTTGTCCATATTTAGCCGGACACATATTATCCATCTTACCCCAACTGCCCTGTAATTGGGATCCCGTATATCACCGCTGGCACTGGAAGAAATGGGCAGTGTAGTAGTTTTACCCCCTGGTATTATTCATTCCAAGGGCAGGATCCATAGATGTAGAATTACAGGTTGAAGCCTTAGCCCAGCACACTACACAGGCATTGAATGCTATGTATCAGGCTATAACCCTTTTGATAGAAAATTACGCAAATGCGGAAAGTAGTTCTGCAAAACTGCATGGCCCTTGATCTTCTAACTGCTGTGCAGGGCGACACCTGTGCCCTACTCCTTGTAAATACTATGTCTATATTCCTGATCATGTCGACCAGGCAGACAGCCTCCCAGGAAATAGATGCTGAGGTCCAAGCCATCCTTGCCCTGGGGGAAGACCCCTTAAAAGCTTAGTAGAATTTCTTAGGGTCCTCCTGGTGGTGGACAGTAGACATCTTAGCCATTATAGCCTATAGCCTAGTAGTATTTTGTTGTTCCCTGTAGATTGTGTACCCAAGGTAACGCCCTCTAGATCAAATTCCATGCTGCAACCCTGTAGGGGTGGAGTGTGGGCCCCAGGCATGGCTGATCCCAGGTCTGGCTGCAATCCAGGCTCGCTGCTAAAGGTATGACCCCAGATCCAGAATATTACATTAAACATAGTAGTGCGTCTGAGCCTAGCTTATGTGAGAATGATTCAGCTTGTTGAATTACGCATGTGTGGCAGAATGCCACTCTTGTTCTCTGGCAGATATTAGCCTATATGGTCCCCCAACACAGAAGCGTGTGCCCCGCAATAAAGACTTAGCCTGTCGTTTTATTCTCATATCGACTCCTCATACTTTCTTTCAACTAGGCATCTCACCACCTTCTCTTCTCTATCAGCTTGGCACTAACAATCAGGGAGGAAGAAAAAGATAAATGTTTTAAATTTGTTTACGAAGGTATAATTTACCAAATGCTGTAGGTCATGGGTAGTTTAGAAAAAAGAATTTCTCTTATATCTGGAAAACAAAGATTAAAAACCAGATTTATATAAAAAGTTATATAAATAATAATCATCATTATCAGTTCATTTAGCCCCATGTTATCAATTCTTGTTGATCTGATCTTTTTGTTAGTACTTTTATGAAGTCATTTTTTCCTTAGAGTTCTATAAATCTTTACCCAGTTCAGTGTTGTGTTTTTAAGGTTATCAGAAACCTATATTTTAGAGTATTGTCAGGTTTTTCAAAACAAATCTTTGAAAAGTACACTCAACATTTTTTTTCCCCAGAGCATCAGAGTAAAACAATAATGGTCTGTAAATGATAAAACACTTAAAAATATCCCTAGTTAAAGGTCTGCTGAGAGTTTACATACATCATATAGAAATAAGGTAATTGACTTAGTTATCCATTTTAATCTTAGTTAACTTGATCATATATAAAATTCTTTTTCAAGATCCCTTCATCATGAAACTTCTGCAACTTCCGTAAACCTTAAACTTTCATATGACTTTCAGTTTTAGTCCTATCTTTTAATTTATTTTTTTCTTTCAGAATATTACTTTAATTTTAAATTTTTTTTAAATTAAGTTTATTGGTGTAACTTTGGTTAATACAATTATATAATTTTCAGGTGTACATTATAATTTGAAATCTATATATTCTATTGTGTGATTACTACCCCAAGTCCAGTTTCCTTCAGCTAAAATATATTTGATCCCCTTTACCTACTTCATCCTCCCCCACCCTCCCTCTATTTGACCCCCTTTACTGCATCAACCTCCCTCCTCTTCCCCCAACCTTTACCCTCTGGTAGCCACTAGTCTATAGTCCATGTCCATGAATTTGTTTGTTTGTCCTGTTCCTTTGTTGCTTTTAGGTTTATATCCCACATATAAGTGATATCATGTGATTTTCAACTTTTTCTGTCTGGTTTATTTGGTATGGCATGATTATCTTGAGGTCCATCCATGTTGTCACAAATGGCAGTATTTCATCTCTTCTTCCAGCTGAGTAATATTCCATTGTATATATGTACCACAGCTTCTTTAGCCAATAATCTATTGTAGGGCACTTTGGTTGCTTCCATGTCCTGGTCACCATGAATAATGCTGCTATGAACAAATATCTTTTCAAATATGAGTTTTCAAGTCTATGGGGTGAATCATATGGTAGATCAATTCTTAGTTTTTTGAGGAATCTCCATACTGTTTTCCATAGTGGCTGTACCAATTTGCAGTGCCACCAGAAGGG